>NC_135492.1:21951956-22251956 GCF_052094955.1 Ictidomys tridecemlineatus | reverse complement strand
CCACATTTTGTTTGCCATATTGCATACAATTTGACAAACACTATGAAACACCATGTCAGTTTTATATAGCTGTCACATAAATGTCACATTTCACATATAAACATACTGAAATAGTACATCTGCAGAATTTGAAAAAAAATACAAATTCAGATAAGCACATAACAGAATGAATTACACACCCTGGGTATAGATGATAGGACTCCTCATTATAAAGAGGACAGCTTCCCTCAGGTTCATCTATGACAACACCCCATCAAAATTTCACCATGATTTCCTTGTAATTGAAGAAGGGACCAAAGCAAACAGTTTGAAAATTCTCCTGGAATGTTGAATCCATATGAAATTAGCCAAGAATTCTGAACTCTAAAAGCAAAATCAGGAGCTATCATTACCAGGCACTAATGCATGATATAAAATTATCATATTGCAGTAATTTGAGGACCAAAAAAATTACAAATCAGAAATTTCATAGATGACTCCATATGTATGTAAATGCCATTTTTATTATGAAGTGCAATGAAAATGCCTAGATAAATGCCACCATCTCCAGCAGAGGATTTGATGTGAATGAACAGACAACCCAACGTGAAGGGAGGTGTGGAAACTGGAGGCGCAGAGCACTGGTAGTGCTTGGGTGCAGGACGTGCGTGGTACTGGATTACACTCCAGCATCCCAAAGAAGGACATATTGAGTAGAATTATGTTTCAAAATTATACCAGAATAGGAATCTCCTGGATTCCCTTCACACATGGATACACCAAATAAACACCTACTTTTGTTTTGAGTTTCTCTTAAAAAAATTTATAATGGACTGAGAGATATATGCATTGGACCACTCAGAAAATCCCTACCATCCAAAGGGCAGGCAAAGTTGGGGGACAACTGGCCATTAGTCCTGCCTTGAGCAATGTGCCACATAATTGGGACAGAATACCCCAATCTAGTGGCACCCAGAGTAGAGGAAAACTGATTGGCGTCACAAATGAAGCTCATTGGACACGAAATGACTTGTAGCTGGAGACAGAATTAGTCTGGTGCTCATACAAGAAAGAGGTGGATATAAACAAGTATCTGGGTGAGAGAAAGGGGGTGCTTTTCTATGGCTGTGGAGGGTCACGAGCTTTATCCATGAAACAATGGCAGAAGGGGAGTGAGATCAAGGGTCCCAGTTTATCCCTAAAAAGGATTTGCAGCATGATCTGAAACCTGTGGTTGCTAACAGTTGAGGTCCTCCCCAGCCAGTCCCTAAGGGTAGACAGGACAAATGCAGTTCAGCCAGCAGCCCTGCCTGAGCCCTCTCCCCCCTACCCCTGTAATAACTCCAGGTCTAACCAGTTCTTTCTGAAAGAAGGATCTCCAGGCACTCAGGGTCCCAATTTTTTTCCCATTCAATGGACTCCCTCCTAACCCACCAAGCTTTGGGAGCAGTGGCAACTGTGCATGTGCATATCTCAGAAAGGAGGGACTTCACATTAGTGTGCAAGCACTTCCCTGGACTATGATAACCCCTCCCAAGAGTGAAGCAAAAGCTGTCAAAAGCACAGCTCCCTATTTCTTTCTAGAACAGGCTCACACCACCTTCCTGCAGTGAGCACAGGCAGCCTGGGTTCTAACCAATTGCATCAGGAATTCAGCCCCCAGCCAAGTAGGATAGGTTCTCAATCTCAGTGCAGCTTTGGGAAAGGCTCCTATCAAACAGTCAAAGGAACCAGTCCTCCAATGACATGGATATGGAGAAAGAGACCTGCTCACATGGGGTGAGAATAAAAGCTCAGTGCAGCCATTTTTTGAAAACAGCATGGAGTTCTTTAAAAGCTAACAGAACAACAACAATTCTGGATGCATTCCCAGAGGTACTTTAACCAGTGTGTTAATAAATGGCTGCATGTCCATCGCTGTTCCAGGATCCACAAGAGCCAGGACGAAAGACATCTGAAGTGGCTTCTGGCTAAAGAGACTCTTCCCAGCTGCAGGCCCATCACCTACTCCCCTGAGATACTACTTCTTCTAAATGCACCTTCTCATAGGTCAACAGGTGTCTGATATGCACCAGACACTCAGGAGATCTCAAATGTGCCAGATGTGGGATCCTCGTGTCAGGCAGAGCCAAACCAGGAGCAGGAAACTATCACAGAGGGCATGAGACCCCTAGAAAATGCAGTCCACAGGGGGTACACTCAGCCCAAAGACATTCTGACAAGGTGTCTGGCCTGACAGAGGAAGGGAGAATACACATGCACAAACACACACACACACACACACACACACACACACACACACACATTTTTTCAAATGTCAAGTGGTTTTGGGTGTACTTTTCTCTCATGTAAAATGCTCATAAACAGAAACAAAACCTTTGCTTTTTATTTTATTACAGTGGGGACAGGGGACTGGAATTTGAGGAATTCATTGAAACATATGTACAGATTTCGTCTGGGATACGGGGTTATGGATCTGACATTTTTCTTCTCTTACATTTAGAACATTCAGGGGGCCCCAGACACGAGGGCCTTCCTGTAATCCCAGCCACTCAGGAGGCTGAGGTATAAGTTCAAGACCAGACTCCGCATCTCAGCATCCTTCAGGAGACAAATGATAGAAAGTAGGAGGGATGTAGCTCTGTGGAAATGGACCTCTGCATTCAATCTACTATGCTCCCCATGCCCCTCCCCAAAAATGAAAACCTCAGGGGTGAGAAAAACCTGAGACCCCTGCAGATCCCAGCCCATTTTGGAATGAAAAGGGCCCACGAACTGGTGATTCTCACGGTGCAACACTCTGAAATCCACCACAGAAGAAATTCAGGGAGAAGCAATTTGTACAGGAGATACCCATGTGTTTAATAATAAGAATAAAAGAATTCAACATCTTTAGAAACCCAAGAAATGTAAAATAAAATCCTATCAGCGACAAAATTAAATAGTATCAATGATGATAGGAAACAAAAGAATTCTAATAAACTGAAAGAGTTTAGGTGCTTCTTAACTATTTGTAGAAATTGTTTTGCTAATAAAGACACATGATAGACCCACCGCCACAGGGACTTGCTGAAATCAGTTCATAGGACCAGGATGATACATCAATAGTAACAGTACATTCAGCTTAAAAATAGTATAAAATACCATGGGTCAGTTTTACACGGGTGCCATATGCATGTGGTATTATGTGTAACTCTGATGCACTAATAAACAATCCAGCATGCTTTACTCTTAATGGAAGCATCCAGTCGAAAATTCGTCCACAAATTTAAATATATGTAAACTTAACCAAGAAACTGTTGAATTATAAGAGAAAAAAGAGTTATTACCTAACATGTACATTGTGGGGCTGTACTGTTACAATTATCATCTAGGAATTACGACGTCAATAAAGTCCACCCATTAACCCACGTGGATGTGAAAATCCTATACTTAATTGCAACGGAAAAGTCATTATCAATCAAACCCTAACAAGGCCAATCTCAGCAACTTAGCTAGACCCGCGGTCAGAATAAAAACTAAAAACTACCAGGAACATGGCTGAGTGGTAAGGCACCCTTCTGTTAAGTACAAAACAAACAAACAAAAAAAAAAAACTTCACAAAACTAGCTCAGGAATAAGCGAGGTCCCTGTTCACTGCAGCCCCCCTCCTGCAGGAAAAGGGTGTTTGGAGATTGGATTTTTTTTTTTTTTGGTACTGGACATTGAACTCATAGGCCCTCAACCACTGAGCCCCATCCCCAGCCCTATTTTGAATTTTATTTAGAGGCGGGGTCTCCCTGAGTCTCTAAGTGCCTCACTCACTTGCCTAGGCTGGCCTTGACCTTGCAATCTTTCTGCATCAGCCCCCTACCTGCAGCCACTGGGATGACAGGTGTGGGCAATCCCCTGGCTTGCAGTTGATTATTCTCTGGTTGCACCTGTAAATCACCACAGCCCAGAAAGACACTGGGCAGCCAAGCTCACCTGCCACTTAGGACTGGAACAGGGGCTGAGGCTGCCCCAGGGGATGTGGAGTCTGGAGGGGTCTCCGCCACTGTCACGCTCTCCACCCGGCTGGCCATGGGGACTGAGGGGCGCTGTCCCCAATGGACTAAGGCCTGTGGACGCGGAAAGCCCCCGGAGTCGGGGTCGGCCAACTCAGGTTCCTGCCACTGTGGGTCCCACCTGATGGCCTCCCTGGACCGCCTTCCTCCCGAGCCTCCCTGTCCAGGCACCAGGTGCCACTGCACACTCACCATTTCCTGGTATCCAGCAGACAAGCCTGCCCTGGGGAGCTTCAGCCCATGCATGGTTGGGCCAACCAGGAACACGGGCACCCAGCAAAGCCTGGAGGCCAACTGCAGAGACACGGGAGAAATAAATCCCATCCCGAGCACAGAGGCCCGCCCCCTGTTCGCTGGCTGCGCTCAGGATTGGACAGCACTCAGCACGGGGGTTTCTGATTGAACAGGCCATCAGTAAGTCTCCGCTCTCCCCAGCCTGAGCCCAGCGACCTTCTTTTTGAGTGACAGTGGCAAGAAGGAGGCCAGAATGGCAGGGTTTGGGTGCAGCTTTTTTTCCTCTTTTTTTGGGGTCTGGGCATTGGGTTAGGGTTAGGGTGACAAGAATTCTAAATTCTGTTGGGTTTTGATGTTAGGAAATTGAAGTCATTTCTTGAAAGTTTCACCACCTGGGCCTCCTCCTATGATAAGACCACCCAGAGTGTCTTCGGGGTGCTGACTTGTCCTATGTTCATCTGTGCAAAATTCTCCAGCAGAACTGGCCTTTCATCCCGTGGGAACTGTCCAGTGCATCATGGCCAGCACAGGTGGAGGCTCACGGTGTGTGTGTGTGGGGGGGGCAGACCCCCTGGAGGAGGTTCCCATCGGGTTGGCAGCCTGAGAGCTGATGTTCCTCCAGCTGAGTTGAATCTGTATCTGGAGCCCACATTGAGCTGGAGGCAGAATAAGAAGATCAGCACAGAAGAGACCCCCAGAGCGCAGACCTGCATAAACCCCAGCTGCACCTGGGCTCCCTCTCCCTCTGGCCACTGGGGCTTGAATTCAGAGGCCTCGACCTCTGAGCCCCTTCCCCAGCCCTAGCTTGAAGTTTGGAGACAGGGTCTCATTGAGTTGCTTAGCACCTTGCTTTTGCTGAAGCTGGCTTTCAATTTGCCATCCTCCTGCCTCAGCCTCCCTAGGCACTGCAATGACAGGCGTGTTACACTTTTTTTTTCTTTCTTTCTTTTTGAGAGAAATGCCTGTGGTGGCCACAGGATAACAGCCTTGTGCAGACCAAGGCCACCCTGGGTGCTCTCCCTCGTTCCCACCAGTCCCCTGGATCACAGGCAATGGAATTCTGCCTCCTCCAAAAACCAGAGACCCCCTGCCCAGGTGTGCAACCTTATATCAGCTGAATACTCTGCACTTGACAAGAAAAAAAAAGGAAAAAAAAAAGAAAAAAGATGGACCCTACCTGCATGTCTTGATGCAAACAAAGACAATGTGTCTCCAAAGAGAGCTCTGGTCTTGTCCCCCCAATTCAGTGGTGCAAAAAGTCACATAATACAGAGAAGACTTCTCATTAAGGGGGGCTCCAGGGTCTGTCTATTAATGAAAAACAATTTGGGTTTGATTGGGAGTCCAGGAAAGCCAATTCCAGGTTTTCCTAATTTGGTAAATAACTCCATAGATTCGAATGCACCCTGCTCCTCTCTGCCTTAATTAATCATGGAGGCCTCAAGGTTACCTGCCCCCTGGGACCCCAGCTCCTTCAGATAAAAGCGGGGGGGGGTCCTTTGTTTTCCATGCAGCACCCTGAACCTCCACCTTCCCTTCAGACTCCAACACCTTTGGCAGCATCCAATAGGGGAGCGATTTAGAAAATTCTGTAATGTACTTAAAGATATTTCCTCATCCGAGTGTGATGCTATCAATTTGGTCCTATGGTCCTGTTTAGTATGTTTTATGTTTTTCTATTTTGTTGGTTCTTCTTAGTTATACATGACCATAGAGTCCATTTTGGTAAAATTATCCAAGCATAAAATATACCTAATTCTTCTTAGAACCCCATTCATGTGGGTGAGCATGATTGTTACTGTATTCTGGATAAATGCCATTTTGACTTGAGTGAAAGGGAATCTCAGTGCAGTTTTAATTTACATTTCCCTAATTTCTAGATACATTGCCTTTTCAATATTTATTTTTTAAAGTATATTTTATACTTGGAGTTGGACCCAATAACTTTAATCTATCCATTTATTTTTCTGTGTTACTGAGGATGGAACCCAGTACCTTGAATGTGCCAGGTGAGCACTCTATGGCTGAGCCCCATTCCCAGCCCCCATTTTCAGTATTTTTTACTTTTGTTTCTCAGTAACAACAGACTAGGTCTTTGGGGAACCAGTTTTGCTGCATTTGTGAATTGGGAACATTTCTCTTGAAGAAAGACTGAGAAGGTCAAGGCACATGCCCAGGATTCCAGGAATGAGCAGTACACAGTTGTCATGCCAAGGATCAGGAGAAGATTATGTGGGTGAGAAGAGGGAAAGAGCTGGGGACACTTTTGGGCCAGAAACTCTCCTTCTTCCATGAGGGAAATTATTCTTGCTTTTAGTTTTCTTAACCCAAATGAGAGATTTTCCTAAGCTTCCAGTGCCACTAGATATAGGTCCCTGGATGAAACTCAGATTTGTCTTGAGAGGCAAAGAAAAGTGAATAACCAACCCAATGGTTCCAATGCCAACAAGCTAGACCTTGGGCTCCTTAGGGGAAAAACACTGGGGTTCACCCAATAATTAACAATCCAACAGCACCGACACCCAATTAATGGGGGACTGAGAATTGGATCAGTGGGTGTGCGAGTCTGTGGGTGACCAGCTGCAGGAGCTTGCCTCTGGGGTGCATTCCTTGCATCTGGGAGGTTTTTCAACACCAATGAGATAAACAAAGTGGTGAGAACACTGGCAAAACCCTCTGCAATATTCTAACCAGGAAGATTAATAAGCACTTTAAAAGCATCTTAATGTTTACTCTTAGTCAAATGTGCCTCAATCCGAATGAAACCATTTGAAAAGAGTTGTCAACATGATAAGTTTCTGAAATCTGCTGGTTTGTGGATCACTGCAAATCCATATGAGTCCATGGCTAAATACATAAGTAAAAATAGAAATCTAATAATGAGCATTCTATTAAGACTTCTGTCCTGAAAACACTGCACAATGTGCTTTGATAACTAAATGATCATTTAATCGTTCTTCTAGCAACACTTGAGGTCCATAAAGAACTGTGGAACATGTCTGAATGGGACAGAAATGTTGGGATACCAACAAGAAAGTTTCACTGTACCTCAAAGGAGAAGGTTCATAAATAACCAGATTGCAGGAATGTCCACAAAACTTGAAATTAAAAACAAGGGACTGGGGTTTTGGCGCAGTGACAGAGCATCTGCCTAGCACCTGTGAGGCACTGAGTTCGATCCTTGGCACCACATAAAAAAGAAATATATAAAATGAAGGTATCCTGCCCAAAAAAAAAAAGTATTTAAAAAATAAAGATCAGATTTAAAATAAAAAAGAAAAGCAACTCCCTGCAATGGAGCATTTCTCCTAGACCAGCTTCCTGGACCCCCATATATGAGCATGATATGAGCAAGCTTAGAAAAATGGGTGAGAAATTACAGAACTCTGCTCTGGCCCCATCTCTAGTCCAGCCCCACTTAAATGTCCCTCTCCAAATAGCAACACCTCAGACCACGTATTTGCTGTCTCTCTTTTTAGAGCTTTCTCACATTTTTTCTTTCTTTCTTCTTGTGGTGCTGGGGATTGAACCTACCACCTTGTGCATGCAAGACATGCACACTACTGACCTCACTAAATCCCCGGCCCCTCACGTTCTTTCCTAAATGTGCATCTGTTTTCTAAATAGGTCTGTTCACACACCTGACAATGATGAAGTTGTTTTATGCATTTTAAACCAAGGAACCTACTTTTTCCGAGCTGATTTTCCTCCCTCTCCCTGAAATCCCTTCCCATTACACAACCTCACACAGCAAAAGTCAGACTTGAGCTTTGTAATTGTGTGGGGTTTTTTATTGTTTGGGGTCTGATATCACATATATCACTGGAGGGAGGTAACTAGCAGCCATGCAGTATTTTTTTTAAAGAGAGAGTGAGAGAGGAGAGAGAGAGAGAGAGAGAGAGAGACAGAGACAGAGACAGAGACAGAGACAGAGAGACAGAAAGAATTCTTAATATTTATTTTTTAGTTCTCGGCGGACATAACATATTTGTTGGTATGTGGTGCTGAGGATCGAACCCGGGCTGCATGCATTCCAGGCGAGCGCGCTACCGCTTGAGCCACATCCCCAGCCCCATGCAGTATTTAAATAACCAAAGGACAAGGTTTGGTAGCACATGTCATTAAGGCCAGGAATTTGGAAGGCTGCTTCAGGAGAATATCAAGTCAGAGGCCACAGTTGGCCTCTTAGCAAGACCCTGCCTCAAAATAAAATATTCAAAGTTCTGACACTGGGTGAGTCTTCATGAACAATGAAGGGTCATAATTCCTGTTTCAACAGTCTCCCCCTAGGATGCTGTGTGTATTGTGTGACTGTTACCTTCCAACAGGACCTAAAGCTGTTGCTGGTGTCCACCTGTATTGATAAATAGATCAAATGAAGTGAGGAAATAAGTAAAGCAATCAAAGATCTGACACTGTAGCTTGTTGGGATCCCAGGGATATTGAGGTTAGCTTGTGTTTCTTGGCTCTTGTGTTCTTGCAAGAGTGGATATTAGATATACATAAAAGGTAATCAAAGTAGAGCAAAGCTCATTGGCCCAGAAATTACTATAAAGAAGGGGAGGAGGAAAACAGTGAGTCTTCTCTGACATTTCTAGGCCTCACACCCTCTTTGCTCCTCAAGTTTATGGGAGATGCTGTGGGTTATTCCAGAGGCTGCCCATGGACCAATTCCTACTCTTAACTGGCAGTAGGATGACATCGTGTTTATAGGTTCGTAGTTCACATGGTCTTGTCGAGAGACACCAAAGCAAAACCCAAGTGTGTGTGTGTGTGTGTGTGTGTGTGTGTGTTTGTGAATTTTACTATAATAAAAATTTTATTATGGCAGCTATTATGAAGACAAACAACAACAAGTGTTGGTGAGGATGTAGGGAAAATAGGACATTTATACACTGCTGGTGGGTATAAATTGGCTGCACCATTTATACAAATTGGTGCAGCCAATGTGGAAAGCAGTATGAAGATTCCTTGGAAATCTGAGAATGGAACCACCATTTTACACAGCTATCCTGTGGAGCCAATCTAGATGCCCTTCAGTGGATGAATGGATAAAAAAATTTGCACTATATATACACAACGGAATTTTATTCAGCAATAAAAGAATAAAATAATGTGTGTGGGGGAGATTATGGTCTTGTTTGCTTGGTTCTGATATTAGGGAATAGAGTTTTCTGAGATTCTCACCAGGATCTTTGCCTTTGTCAATTTGGTATTGCAACTTTCTTCTGTTTCTTGCTCTCGAACTTTTGTGGTTTTCCAATATGAGGTATGAGGTAGAAGTGGATTTTAAGTGGATATTTTTATTGTAGGGGTACACTAATTACTATTAGAAGCATCAGATGAGCTCAGAACTGTAATAAAATTTAATATCATCAGTTATTTATGTGCATAGAAAATAATTAGTAAACATAAAATTAAAGACAGTTCTAATGACCATAATATCAAAAGAAAATACTTGGGAATTTTTCAAGAAATGTGAACACTTGAACATTTGACATGGCTTGTTTTTAGAAAATATACCATTATCCCTAAGCCACCTTCTTTTTTGTGGTGACCTTAACTCATGGAAAAAATATAGGAATTAAAAACTTTCCCCTGTTATCCTGAAAACAAGACTTAGGTATGGTCTACCAGTGAGCTCTATCACCATTCCATTTTTTTTTTTTTGTGATATGGTCTTGCCAAGTTAGTGAGGCTAGACTCAAAGTTGTGACACTCAAGGTTCGACTTCCAGGGCAGCTGGGGTTACATGCATGTGCCATCCCAACCCTGGTAGGGATTAGTCTTTTTTGTTTTCTTTAGTTGTAGTGGACTCAGTAACTTATTTTATATATTTATTTTTATATGATGCTGAGGATTGAACCCAGTGCCTCACATGTGCTAGGCAAGAGCTCTAACCCTGACCCCAGCCCCAGGGATTAAATTCTTGACTTTCATATTACAGGTTGGCTGAGGATAATATCTAGGTTTGCAAACGTGAATAATGTCCCCATTTTGTGAGTAGAAGGTGGAGGCAACAATGAGAGAAAATGTATATCCTTATTGTTGGAAGAGGAACATCAACTGTGGATTCACCTGCAACTTAGTATTTGAGGATTGCCCAGATATTAAAAATATAAGCAAAAAAGACATGAGGTAAAGGCTCTGAGAAAGGGGGGCTAAGTATTTCAAATTGTGAGGCATCAAACTGAGAAAAACAATACTAAGGTAGCTTGGTATGGAGAATAGAGTCCCTCACATTAAACTGTAGGATCCCAGAAGATATAGAAGAAAATAAACCATTTACTGGGTACATTTTAAAAAGATGATCATGGGTAGGACTTGGTCAGAAGTCATCATTATCACACCCCACCCACACGCCCACACACATTACTTCCCTTTTACCTCTTCCTCACTTTAGCAGTCAAGTCAACATCCACTCCTCAAGGTGCATCCTTGCATGAAAAGAAAGGACTGAGCCACAGTACCCTGGGGATCACAATGGGCACATCTTTGCCTAGATTATGGCAGAAACTAGCAAAGGAATGGCAGAGTTTAGAAACATCTCTGTCTCCTTTCTTTCACAAACAAATAACTAGAGATTTCAATTATAAATTGATGGATGAAGTGAACTTGGGAGTATTGGGTCAAATATTTGGAACCCTGAAAATACAAATGTTCAGCAGCCTAATGACTTATTTCTTTTTTATCTTTGTTTTTGTTTTTAATGCTTTGGATTGAGCCCAGGGACACTCAACCTCTCAGCAACATTCCTGATCTTTTTTTGTAACTTAGTTAGAGACAAGGTTTCACTGAGTTGCTTAGTCCTTTTCTACGTTGTTTAGGCTGGCTTTCTATCAGCCTCCAGAGACACTGGGAATACAGTCATGCACCACCACACCTGGCTAAGGTTTTATTTCATTAATTACACAAGAGCAGTTTTTCATGTAATATAACCTACTGAATGCTCTCAAAATATTGCACTTTGTGAATAATTCAAAAAGATAACTTATTAACTTTACATTAACAATCTTAAAGAATATGTTTTTCCTATGCCTTGGGTTCTTTTTACTTGATAAAATCAAGCTAGAACATAGTATTTTAGTTTCTTTATTCTCTTCTTATTAGGGAGAGGTATACTAGGGATAGGTCCCAGTATCACTCAACCACAAAGCCACTTCCCCAGTCATGTTTATTTTTTTTTGAAACAGAGTCTCACTGAGTTGTATAGTTCCCTATTAATTTTCTGAGTCTGTCTTTGAACTCGTGGATTTCCTGCCTTAGCCTCCCAAGCCATTGGGATTGCAGGTATGTGCCCCCACTCCCAGTTTCTTCATTCTTTTGTAGTTGTTGCTTTCTTTTGTTACATAAATTCAAGTTGAATAACAGTATGTTTAACAATACAGACATAGAGAAAAGCCAGTGATGTAGGTAAGCAATTGAACATATTCACCAGAAAGTATATTATATATTCACCATGGTGTATTACTCAGCCATTAATAGAAACTCCTCTAATGTTCAGCAAAATAGATGGAATTGTATGATGTCATGCTAAGTGAAGACATACACAATAGTGTTACATCTCATATGTTAATATAATATCATGTGCAAGTACATTAGTGATGAGTATGGCTGAGGAGTGTGTGAGGGGCATCAAAGGCAGAAGAGGGTGTTTGGATATTATGAATACATGTATCTGCATATGTATAAACATCACACTGAATCCCATTAGTATGTGCATTTGCTATGGGATGATAAAACCCACCATCTCTCATAATTATCAAATTCTGCACTAAGAACAAAATCCTACTGTCTTTTGGAATTTCCAGTATATAGTTCGATATTATTGATGATGCTCCCTGTATTTCTGCATCTGAAACATCTCACTTGGCCTAAAGTCCTCCAGCTTGTCTGTATTATTGAGAATATTCTTTTGTTTCTGGGTTGTGACCCAGGGTTGCCTTACCAGTGAGAGAGATCCACCATCATTTTCTTTTTCAGTTTTAAGATAGAATGTTACCAAACTACTAAGGCTGGCCTTCACATTTTGGCAACACTGCCATAGACATCATCCTTATTTTAAAGTTGAGTAATAAGTGAAGTGTGGAGGCACATTTCTTTTGTCATGCTAGGGACTCGATAGGCTGAGGTAGGAGAATCACTATCTTGGAGCCAGCCTTGCATCTTGGTGATACCCACTGCACCTTAAAAGACCTTGTCTCCAAATAATGGTAGAAAAACTAAAAAGGTTATATATGTATGTTGATACATTTGTGTTTAAACACAATGATAAATCTCTCTTTCTCTATTATCTGTAATATAATATAGGTCCTTCTTCCTGAGTTCCTCTTTGGAAATTTAGGTTGTGATAGTATGGCAGTTAACTTGGGAGGGTAGATACTCCTAAAGATGGATTTTATTTCCTTCAATTGTTGAAGTGGTTAATGTCAGCTGTCCATTTGAGTGGATTGAGATACCCAGAGAATTCGTGTGGATGATCTCTGCAGGTGTCTGTGAGTGTGCTTCCAGAAGGCTGAGTCAGAAAGCATGGGGAATACCTGTAATAAACATATATATTGGTGTTCAATAGGTTTCATTTGGAAAAAAGCAAGAGAAGCAGTCACTCACTTATGTTCCAAGCTTCTTGAAGTCCCCTTTGGGGACTTGCACCATTGGCTCTACCTGGGTCTTTTTAAAATTTTATATTTTTTTAAATTAGTTATCCATGACAGTAGAATGCATTTATACACTTTGATATATCATACATAGATGGGATATAATTTCTCATTTTTCTGAGTATACATATTGTAGAATCACATGGGTCACACAGTCACATACATACATACATAAAGCAATAATGTCTGTTTCATTCTCTTTCTTATTCCTATATCGCCTGCCTTCCCCTCTTTTCATTTTCCTCTACCTAATGTAAGTTAATGCTAATTTTTTTCTTTTGCATTACAATTCTTAATACACATATATACCACAGTTTTTGTATCTTTTTAATGTAACGTTATGTTAACACCCAATTTAAGTCTTCATACATGTACTTTGGATGATGTTGTCCATTACATTCTACCATCCTTGCTAATCCCTGTCCCCCTCCCCTTTTCTCCCACCCCTCTGCCCTATCTAGAATTCATCTATTCCTCCTATGCTCCCCCTGCATACTCCTCTATGAGTCAGCCCCCTTATGTCAGGGAAATATTTGAAATTTGTTTTTAGTTTTTAGAGGGGGGGGCATTGGCTAACTTCACTTATCATTATCTTCTCCAACTACATCCATTTACATGCAAATGCCACGATTTTCTTCTTGTATTGCTGAGTAAAATTCCATTGTGTATATATGCCACATTTTTTTTATCTATTCATCCACTGAAGTGCATCTATGTTGGCTCAATAGTTTAGCTATTGTGAATTGTGGTACCATAAACATTAATCTGGCTGTGTCCCTGTAGTATGATGTTTTTAAACCTTGGTGCTTAAATTGAGGAGAGGGATAGGTGGGTCAAATGGAGGTTCCATTCCCATATTTCCAAGGAATCTCCATACTACTTTCCAAATTGGCTGCACCAATTTGCAGTCCCACCAGCAGTGTATAAGTGTACCTTTTCCCCACATCTTCACCAACACTTATTGTTGTTTGTCTTCATAATAGCTGCCATTCTGACTGGAGTGAGATGATATCTTAGAGTAGTTTTTATTTGCATTTCTCTGATTCCTAGAGATGAAGAGCATTTTTTCATATATTTATTGATTGTATATCCTATCCTGACAAGTATCTGATCAGATCTTTAGCCCACTTTGATCAGGTTATTTGTTTTTTCATCTACCAGGATCAATTAAGTCCTCTGTTTTGAACCATGGCTGCTTCATTTGCTTCCTCATATTGTGAAGCTTCCAGGTTCTTGGACTGAGCCATTACCAGTTTCCTAGTGTTGCCAACCTGTAGAAAAACATTTGGTTACTATTTCTCCCATGATTATTTAAGTGAATATAATAAGCTCCCTTCTGTATACACATGGACTTTTTTTGTGTATTCTACTTTTCTGAATAATCCTAAAAATACAGGCATATTTTCAATGTCTGGGTCATATGGCATCTCTAGTTCTAATTTTTTGAGAAACCCACTAATAGTATTTTTAATGTCTATTCAAATTTATATTCCTGGCAAGGATGTCCAAATTTTATTTTCTGCATATCTTCTGCAGTATGTGTTACCTACCAACATTTTGAGGATTGAGCCCACAAGTCTGTGGTTATATCTCATTGTTATATAACCTGAAAAAATAAAAATTCCAGAAGAAAATGAGAATTTTTTCTTTTGCCATTTGTGTTGGCAATGGTTTTAGATAGAATGTGAAGAGAGTGTACACGGAAAAACAGCTGAGACTATATAAAGATAAAAATGCTTCTATACAGCAAAGGAATTAATCAATGAAATGTAAAGTAGACTAGGTTAAAGAAAACCGATTCTAGCCTCATGTCTGGAAAAGTTCAACATACAATACATATGAAACTTACACAACTCACCAAAATTTAATATAAACCCCTCATAACCTAATTTAAATATGGTAAAATACTTAGATTCTGCCCTAAAATTTAAAAAGTGTGTAAAGCCATATGAAAGTTACTCAAGATCACGTATTAGGCTACGTAAAATGATAATTTTGCTTTTCTGCTTTATTTGTCTCACAGGATTATGGGTGCACATTCTCCATCCTTCACGGGGCAACTTGAGGTCAGTTAGCAAAATGCCAGGTTCTCATTTTTTCACATTATGCTTCCTCATTATTCCATCTTAATTGCCAAGAAAATCTCGAGTCTGGAAAACAACAAAATATAGATAAATTGCTAGATAATCATAAACTTTGAAAATTACTTCAGAAATCAATAGAATACATTAGTAGACCCAGATGTGAAGAAATGTGAAATAGACCAACAAATCAACATTTAACTTTACAGCTGCTCAAAAAATACTTGTAGTTATGCTGATATGGGAGCACATGCCTCTAGTCTTGACTACCTTGAGGCCACAGAAGGAGGAGGATTTAGGCTAAGGAATTTAAGGCAAAAGTGGCAAAAACCTAGCTCTAAAAATTGACCCACCAAAAACACCAAAGAGTAATCACATTTTTAAAAAGGAGCCTTCACGGGTGATTTCTATGAAACATGTAATTAGGATCAGTAACAATAATTCATGATCACGTCTAAATGTAGAAGAAGAAAATTGACTAATTCTTTCTATAAAGCCAGAAATACCAGCTAACACAGCATAAAATTGGAAATTGCAGACCATCTTTTTATAGATGTTGATGCAGATATTATAAACCCCTAGAAAAATGAGAACAACAACAAAAAGAATGATTGGACTTCATGACCAAGAGACATTGTCATATAGGAAGTTTCCCAAAATCATTTGATAGAGCAAAACTCTGGCAAATCACTTACTAAATTACTAAATAGGGATTACTGATTGATTTTGTCTAAATTACTGTAAAACTTATGGCCAATTATGACCAGAGAAAAATTCTTTTTCAATCCACTTAACGGCAGCTATAAACTGTTTTCATACTTAATGGTGTGAACTAAAGTATTTACCAATTTATTTTTAGGAAAAGAAAAAAATGTATACTTTTCTAACTTATAAATATTGTTTGAGAATATAAAATAATATTTCATACATCAAGAATCAAATAGCATATGCAGATGATACTATTATTTCTATAAAGTTTCTAAGCAATTTCCATGAACTAATGAAACATAAGAATTACTTTAATAATGTCATGGGTTAAATGGTCAACATTAAATCATTTAAATTATATACAGTAGCAATGAGCAGTGTTAAAATCGAGGCACAATTCATTCACAAATGTAGAGAAAACAATCTAAATTAAAATATTAACAAAAGAATTGTTCACTGCAAAGTAAAAAATTAAGGTGAAAGTAAAATGCAAAAAAGATCATGGAAACAAAATGGGAAAACTGTTAATATTCAATAATCAAAAGTTTGATTTTGGGTTTTAAGGGTTGATAGGCTTTCTCCAGATTAACGTGTGGGGTGAAGCCAGGCTTCCTCTTCCAATCTGATATGTATTCTATATATATGAGTTAAGTTATTGATTGTGTTATTGAGCTCCATAGTTTCTTTATTCAACTTTTGTTTGGAAGATCTATCCAGTGGTGAGAGAGGTGTGTTAAAGTCACCCCAGATCACGTTGTGGTCAATTTGACTCTTGAACTTGAGAAGAGTTTGTTTGAACATAGGTGCCCCATTGTTTGGGGCATATATATTTATGATTGTTATGTCTTGTTGGCATATGGTTCCCTTGAGCAGTATGAGATGTTCTTCTTTATCTATTTTGATTAACTTTGGCTTGCAGTCTACTTTATTTAACTTTGGCTTGAAGTTTACTTTATTTAATATAAGTATGGAGACCTCTACTTGCTTTCAAGGTTCATGTGAGGGGTATGTTTTTTCCCAATATTTCACCTTCAGTCTGTCTTTTCCTGAGTCTCCTGGAGGCAGAATATGGATTTTTTTTAAATCCAGGATAATAGCCTATATCTTCTGATATATCTTTTGATTGGTGTGTTTAAGCCAGTAACATTTAGATTTATTTTTAAAATACATATAAAACTCCTCAAAATAATTGGAATACATTGAATTTTTTTTCAGATATTAATTTTCTCTGGTGTCTTTTGACCATTAAATTTTTATCATAAATAGGGACTACTGATTGATTTTGTCTATTATAATGCAATTTTTGAACTTTACTCTCACCTATATTTTTCCATTGTTTTTGTGGTTGTATATAGTCAAAGTCACACTTTATATATCTTCTCTCTCTCTCTATTATTCCTTGCTCTGGTAAAATTTGTCGATGATGATGAGAAGTCATGGCTGTAATAAATAAAAATAACAAACATGTTTACTTACTGTACTGGGCTGAGTATATTTTGCAAACCTAAAATATTACAGCAAAAAATAACATCAGCAGTGGAGTGGATTATTAAATCCAAGTCCATCATTACTGTAGAAATATATAAATCAAATAAAAATACACACAGAAAATTACTTTGAAAATTTTCCTAATAATCTTTGTGTTCAAAGTATCCAAGATGAGTACATTATTATGGAGAGTAATATAGCAGAGAAAAATACATTGTGTTACACAAAGATTTTCCTCCTTTAGAATATATTTTAATAATCTACCAACTTACTTCTGTTTCATTAAAGATAAAAATATGAAACATGTGAATAGTTGGTGACTGTTCAAAAAGATGTTCCTGCTTACCAACAGAAAAAAAAAGACATGGCTAAATCGACTATAAGAAAAGTTATGAATCACTCAAAGGGAATAGTTAATTATCATTTAAAAGAAGTTTACTGAACTAAACCAACACACTAAAAACAGAATAAAAATTCGTCAAGAATTGTTAATAGTAATAATCAGAAAATGTATGTTGAAAGACTTTCTTTAGAAAACGTCTGAAAGAGTCAGGGGTGGTTGTACATAACAACATAAGAGGTTGAGCTAGAGGATAAAAATTTGAAGGCCAAAGGAAAAAATGCAAAGTGTTAAATCGCCCTTTATTTCTCTTTCCAGTACTAATAAACACATCTCAGAAAATAGAAAATATGAAACATCCAAGCAGCTCAGTTTTATCCAAGTTGTAAAGACTCAAAATAGGTTTTAATCCAAGTTTAAAAACTCAGAATATTGAGAGCATCCAAGAGAAAAAGATGGGTCACCTAGAAATGTGTAACCATATAATTGTGAAATCCTTAGTAGAATCTTCACAACACAGGAAGGAATTCGAGTCTATCTATATTCAAGGAATGAAAGAATAAAATTATCAACCAAGACATTATATTCACAGCTACTACCTTTCAAAAGAGAAGGAAAATGAAGACTTTAAACATATAGAAATACATACACTATTCATCAACACTGGATCTCTTCTCCAAAAAGTACTAAAGGTAATCTTTCATAATAAAATGTAAGTGCACAGCATCATAATTTATATAAAATTTTAAACATTTTTTGGCAAACACAATTCTATTTTATTGTAATGATGGGTCATAACACATGTAATTTTGCAATAGAATTTGAAAGAAAAAAGCATAACAACAATACTGTTAATAGGCATATATACCTGTAATAATGATATAATTTTAAAAGGACACATAAATATATTCACTTTTTTAATAAAGTGAAGTCAAGCTGATACTCATACAAAGTATGAGAAAGAGATTCTTCATTTTTAGAGATTTTGTTGGCAAATGCAAGATTACAACATTCTGATCAAAACAAAACTTGGATATCTGAATTAACTCTAAATATTGCAACTGTAGGTAGTCTACCGGATACTCTAAATCTAAGAACACAAACATACTAAAAGCAAAAGGATATAATAATCACACATACAAAAGTGATCGATCAAAACCTGGGCTGTCTAAATTATAGTACAAAAATCATAGTTTAAGACAGTTATAGGACATAGAAGACATTTTAAATTTACAAAAGGAAACTTACTGAAAAGGGAAATACAGTGAAGCAAAATGGTAATTGCAAAGCATAAGACTTTGAAAATATTTTGAAACTACTATAGACTTATAGAATCCCTGTTCTTAATCACAAGTGGGATATTATGCTGGTTAGATCAATTTTATATATTAAAACAAAGGTTAATAAATATTTAAGTGATAGTTATTTTGTAACCAACATGGAATAAATATTTGAAATCAAAAGTGGTAGGGATTTTCAAAAATCCCTAAATATGTGTCAGTTGAATGAACACTCTTTTGCATGCTGTTGTTCAAAATTGAAAGATTAAATTTAAAGATGTTTATACTACTTAAAGTTAACTAGAGGCTCCATGTAGTATTCATCAACCTCCTATTGTTAAAAAAATTTTCCAGAGAAATCTATCCTTTAAATTGTATGAATATCTTCTAAATACAAATAAGACTATTTCCCTGCTAAAAAAATATACTAAATGTTACAGAATTCAATTGTAAATGCAAACATGGAGTCAGGTAGACGGAGTTCTTGGTGATTGTGGCAATAAGCCCTCATATCAATAGCAAATTAAAAACATTGCACACCAGTGTTGTTACATTGTTATTCAACAGAGCCATCATGGGGGACACAAACCAAATATCCCTTGAAAGGAAAGATGAGCCATATTGGAATATAGAAATTATAGAACTTTGAAGTCAAAGAATTTATTCTAATTATATATTTTACAAAATGTATGTACACTAGGTTAACTGAAATGTCTCAGAAAGAATACTGCAGAATTCTATGAACATAACATCTCTAAACTAAAAATGAGGCTTTCTGAAAAAACAGAATAGTTTTGTGATGAGGAGACAGAAATAAGCCCTTGATTCCTAGGCATTTTTTTTTGAGATGTAAACTTTGTAAAGATATATTGCATAACAATTTGAATTACTGTTACTGAACTGTATATTTAAAATTTTGGAGACAGAAGGTTTTATTTTGTGGTTTTGATTACAATGAAAATTAAAAGAAAGAGAATTGCAAAATTTCTCAAAGCTACATTTAAAAGAATGTGGTCTTCATCCTTGAAATAAGAATAAGCTCATCAATATACAAATGATGAGCATGCAAGTAATCTCAGCTACTAGGAAGTCTGAGGCAGGCGAATTGCAAATTCAAGACATCCTCAATAACATAGTGAGAACCTCTCTCCAAATATGAGTGAAAAGGAGCTTGGGGTGTAGTTCAGCATGAGAGTATCACTTCCATCAATCGCTATTACACTTGTACATAGAAAACTTCAATTTCTATGTACATGGGCAAAAAAAAGCCAATCAACATAAAATAAAAACAAGTCATCGACAAAAGAGGTTTAATATTTATTAAAGAAAAAGCACATGTAATATTATTGGCAATACAAACAAGAATCATACATATCTCAGTTTGTGAAGCAATTAACTGATATAAGGAAACCCAGTCCTTAACAGGGAACCTACTGCATACAATTAAAAAAGAAAATAAACAATAAAATTGTAAATATCTACCAATGTATTATTTTACAAATCCTCTAACTCAAATAACACTTATACCATCTCTCAAAACAGCAGTCTTTTTCCAACTTGACATTCATTCCATGGCAGATAATTTCACAGAAAATCCATAACACATATCAGAAAAAAAACACTGATAAGGAAAATTTAGTGAAAGAATGTACAAATAACATTAGAGAAACTTACTTGTGATAATAATGTATTACAATTGGTGAACCTAGAGGTTTTCACAAATGTGCAAAACTTTCAAGCAAATAATGGAAGAAGGGCTGGAGTTGTAGTGTTAGAGAGCTTGTCTAGCATGTGTGAGGCCCTGGGTTCAATTCTCAGCACTATATATGGATAAATAGGAAATTTATTAACAACTAAAAATATTTTTAAATTATGGAAGAGCTGTCAGATAATATTGACACTCAAAAGGCAAGGGGAGTGTTTTGTTGTTAATTTGAATGTATGGAGGAAAATCAGGATAGTACATAATTTTAAAGCATAAAACACAGGACAGGTTTTTCTATGATAACAAGAGAAAGAATTCAAAGCTTCTCTAAAATATTTTCTGCTGGATAATTTCTCAATGAACCTTTTTGAATTTAGGCTTCCTCCCCTACCTCAACTATGTACTCTGTTATATGTGGGCCACAGGATTTGACATCACTGCATTCCTCTAAGTCAACAATATTTCAAGTGAAAGATATATATCATGCCACCAAAGGAAAACATTAAGGATGAAAATAAACATCATTAACATTGTCTTGTCAGCACCAAGAACTACCCCATCTTCTTTATTGAAAGCATAAATCTGCCACACATTCTTGTAGGGAAGTTCCCAAAAGATATACTTCAAGGGAAGAAAACTAAATAATGATAATTAGAAATTTTGAAGGAAAGTTATGCTCACCCACAAAGACTAGGTTGCTGTAGTTCTCCAACATCACTTCTCTATATAAATTCTGCTGAGCAGGATCCAGGCATTCCCATTTCTCCTTAGAAAAATTAATAGCCACATCCCTGAATGTCAATGGCTCCTGAAATAAAAATTATTAGATCAATAGAACATGGACCAAACCATTATTCAGTTTTTAATATAAATTAAGAGTTAGTAGAACTGACTGTCATGTAGGAGAGTGAATTTAATTATGGAATAAGATACTGTGCATTATCTAATTCAGAGTAAAATAAATACGTCTAAAAACAGTATATATATTTCATATCAGAGTGAAGTGAAGGATCTATACCATAATCCAAGCACTGAATAAAAGCCCAACTCCTAACTTTTCTGCCATCAGTGAATGTGAAATTTGGCAGAAATTCCAGATGCAAATCAGACTTGTCAAAGATATTCTCATAAGGTGATTGTGCACAAGGGAGACAAAAAGACTGGTAAAAAAGCTTTTGAAAACAGTCTGGTTCCTATTCTCTCTGCTTTCTATCCATGAGATAGATTGAACTCCCCAATCCAATTAGTTTCAAGTATCATCCATGACACATTCCCAATGTGTAAAATATTCATAAAATAACAACATTTGAAGACAAGTAAAGTGACACTTCCAATTCGTGAAAAGACAAACTTTAATTATTTCAAGTTCTATAAGCAGTTCAATGAGTTAATAAATTTGGTACAACAGAATGAACAATGGGTCACAGAAGACTTCAAGGAGGAGATTAAAAATTCTTAGAGGTAAACAGAAACACAGACACAACATATCAAAATCTCTTTGACACTATAAAAGTAGTACTAAGGGTAACTTCATTGCATGGAGTTCATTCCTTAAAATAAGAAAAAGTCAATAATTGATCTCATACTTCATCTCAAAGCCCTAGAAGAACAAATCAACAGCAAAAGCATTAGATGGCAAGAAATAATTGAAATTAGAACTGAAATTGAATTAAAGAAAACAATTAAACCTTGACAAAAAGTTGGTTCTCTGAGAGACCCTATGCTAATGAAGACAAAGAGAGAGAAAATTCAAATTACCAGCGTACATGATGAAAAAAGGCAATATCCCAACAGACACTAGAGAAATAGATAGGATATTTAAAAATTATCTTGAAAATGTATACCCAAATGAAACAGAAGACACTGAAGGCATCAACAAATTTCTTAAGTCATATGATATGCCCAGATTGAATCAGGAAGACATACACAATTTAAACAGACCAATATTAAATGATGAAATACAAGATGCCATCAGAAGCTTACCAACCAAGAAAGCCCAGGCCCAGATGGATACACTGCCAGTTAAACAAGACCTTTGAAGAAGAAATTCAAAAATATCAATATCCTTCAATTTATTTCAGAAAATACAGAAAGAAGCAGTACTTCCAAACTCATTCCATGAGGCCAATATCACCCTGATCCACAAACCAGGCAGGGACAAATGAAAAAAAAAAATTCAGGCCAATGTCTCGAATGAACATAGATGAAAAAATTCTGAATAAAATTCTGCCAAATTAAATACAGAAACATATTAAAAAGGTCGTGCACCAAAATCAAGTGGAGTTCATCAAGGAATACAGGGTTGGTTCAACATAGAAATCAATAAAGGTAATTCATCACATCAATAGACTTAAAAATAAGAATCATATGATCATCTCAAGAGACACAGAAAAACCATTTGACAAAATACAGCACCCTTTCATGTTCAAAAAATTAGAAAACTTAAGATAACAGGAAAATACCTCAACATCATACTGGCTCTCTACATTAAGCATAAGGCCAACATCATTTGAAAGGGAGAAAAACTAAAGGCATTCCCTCTAAAAACTGAAACAAGACAGGGGTGCTCCCTCTCACCATTTCTGTTCAACATATTTCTTGAAACACTGGCCAGATCAATTAGACAGATGAACAAAATTTTAAAAATAACTACAGGAAAAGAACTTAAATTAGCACTACTTGCTGAAAATATGACTCTATACCCAGAAGATTCCAAAAGCACCACCAGAAAACTTCTAGAACTAAAAAATGAATTCAGCAAAGCAGCAAGATAAAAAATTCACACACATTAAAAAAGGCATTTCTGTTTATCATTGGCAAAGCCTCAAGAAGGAAATAAGAAAAACTACCCCATTTACAACAATTTAAATAAAAGAAAACATAAGGTACTTGGGAATTAACTTAACGAAAGAGGTGAAAGATCTATACAATGAAACCTACAGAACCCTAAATAAAGAAATCAAAGAAGACCTTAGATAATGGGAAGATCTACCTTACACTTGCATAGGCAGAATTAATATTATCAAAACTACCATACAACCAAAAGCACTACACTGATTTAATGCAATTCTGATCAAAATCCCAATGACATTTCTCATAGAAATAGAAAAAGCAATCATGAAATTCATCTCAAAAAATAAGAATCCCAGAATAGCTAAAGCAATTATAAGCAGGAAGAGCAAAGAATGTGGTATGACTATACCAGACCTTAAACTATACTACAGAGCAATAGTAACAAAAACAGCATGATATTGGTATTAAAACAGGCAAGTAGACCAACGGTACAGAATAGAGGACACACAGACTAACTCACAAAATTACAATTATCTTACATTAGACAAAGGTGCCAAGAACATGGATTGGAAAAAAGATAACCTCTTCAAAACACGGTGGTGGGAAAACTGAAAATACATTGTCAAAAAAAATGAAATTAAAACCCTATCTCTCACCATGCACAAAACTCAACTCAAAGTGGATCAAGGACCTGGGATTTAGATCAGGGACTCTACATCTAATAGACCGAAAAGTAGGCCATAATCTTCATCACATGGGGCTAGGCTGCCCCAACTTTCTTAATAAAATGCCTATAGCACAAGAATTGAAACCAAGAATCAACAAATGGGATGGATTCAAACTAAAAAGTTTCTTCTCAGAAAAAAATCTGAGGTGAACAAAGAGCCAACAAGGGAGTAGATTTTTACCCCTCACAGATCAGATAGAGAACTAAAATCTAGTATATAAAGAACTCAAAATGCTAAGCACCAAAAAACTCAATAATCCAACCAAAAAATTGGCCAAGGATCTGAACAGACACTTTTCAGAAAAGGATGAAGAATAAATCAACAAATATTTTCTAAAAAGTTCATAATCTCTTTCAAGTAGAGAAATGCAAATCAAAACCACTCTAAGATATCATCTCACTCCAGTCAGAATGGCATCTATCACAAAGACAAACAACAAGTGTTGGCAAGGGTGTGGGGGAAAAGGCACACTCATACACTGCTGGTGGGACTGCAAATTGGTGCAAACAACATGGAAAACTGTATAGAGATTCCTTGGAAATCTCGGAATGAAAACACCAGCTGACCCAGCTATTCCTCTTCTCGGACTATTCTCAAAGGACTTGAAAACAGCATACTATAGGGTCAGATCCAAGTCAATATTTATGGCAGCACAATGCAGAATAGCAAACTGTGGAGCCAACCCAGATGCCCTTCAGTGAATGAATGGATAAAAATATGAGGCATATGTACACAATGAAATTTTACTCAGTAATAATAAAATCATGGCAATTGCACGTAAATGGATGGTATTGGAGAAGTGAAGTTAGGCAAAACCAAAATATAAATGTTGAATGGTATCTCTGATATAAGGAGGCTGACTATAGTGGGGTAGGGAGGGGAACATGGGAAAAATAGATGAATTCTACATAGAACAGAGGGGTTGGAGGGGAGAGGATTAGGCAGGAAACTAGCAGTGATTGTGGAATGTGATGACACCATTATCCAAAGTCCATATATGAAGACACAAATTGGTGCAAACATACCTTATATACAACCAGAGATATGAAAAATGTGATATATATGTGTATTAAGAGTTGTATTGCAGAAAGAAATGGGTACATATACAATGGCATAAATTAGCATGAATATACTTTCTATACAGAGATATGAAAAATTGTGCTCTATGTGTGTAATAAGAATTGTAATGCATTCAACTGTTGTCATGTATTTAAAAAATAAATAAATTTTTTAAAAAGAAAGGTATTGAAATCTATTCGGGACACTATAAGCCTACATGGCTATATATCTTAAAAACACAGAGTTGGAAGGGAAGATGCATGTACAACATGAGAAACCAAGAAAGAATGTGCCCCAAACAAAGATGCTACATTATTGGAATCCATGGTCAGAAAAGGAGGATAAATGTTAGAAGGTACATAATTTTCTGTTAATTAAAGGATGATATGAGAGCAAATACAGGCAGCAAAGGATTATTTTGAAAAAGAGCTACATAAGCAAATACAGAAAGCAAAAAATTACTTCAATAAGGAGATAGAGATTTTCAAAAAAAAAAAAAACACAGAGATCATTGAAATGAAGAAAACAGTAAACCAAATTAAGAACTCAATAGGAAGCATCTCTAACAGAATAGACCACTTGGAAGAGCAGAACCTCTGACATTAAAGACAAAATATATAATCTTGAAAAAATAAAGTTGACCCCAGTGAAGATGGAAAGAAACCATGGGCAGAAGATTCAAGAATTGTGAGATAATATGAAAAGACCAAATTTAACAACTATTGGGATAGATGAAGGCATAGATTGCCCATTAGTGTAGCTTAGACCTCTATTTAATGAAATAATACCAGAAAAATTTCCAAACATGTAGAGTGAATTGGAAAATCAAATACAAGGATCATATAGGACACCAAATGAAGAAGAACACTACAGGTCTACACCAACGCACATCATAATGAAAACACCTAGCATAGAGGAGGAGCAGAACATTTCAAAGCCACAAGAGAAAGGAATCAAATTACATATGGGGAAAACCAATCAGGATCTCTGATTTCTGAACTGAGACCCTGAAATCCACAAGATCCTGCAACAATATAAACCAAGCTCTGAAAGAAATGGATGCCAAACAAGAAGTATACCCAGCAAAATTAAATTTTGATTAGCAATTACATTTCGATTCAGATGTTATTTTATGACAAAATAAAAACCTTCCATCATATACAAATTTAAAAAAATTTACAACCAGAAACCTGCACTACAGAACATCCTTGGCAAAATATTCCATGAGGAGGAAATGAACAACAATAAAAAATCAGAAAAGGGCAGTATCACTCTAAAGGAAAAAGCTATCAAAGAGAAACTGACTTAGTTAAGTACCAAAAATAAACAAAAATAACTGGGAATACAAATCTTGTCTCAATAATAACTCTGAAAGTTTAGTTCCAACTTAGCAATCAAAAGACAAGCAAATTGGATTTTAAAATGACCAACAATATGCTTGCTCCAAGAGACTCATATCATAGAAAAAGACACCCACACACTGAAGGTGACAGGTTGGAAAGAAGTATATCACTCAGGCTGGTCCTGGGACTGGGGCTCAGTGGTAGAGCACTCACCTAGCACATGTGAGGTTCTGTATTCGATCCTCAGCACCACATAAAACTAAATAATAAAGGTATTGTGTTTATATACACAAAATAAATATTAAAACACATACCACTCACATGGACTGTGGAGGCAAGCAGGGGTTTTCATTCTTATATCAAATAATGTGGACTTCAAGTGAAAGTTAATCAAAAGGAATAAAGAAGGACACTACATACTGCTTAAAGGAACCATACACCAACAAGACAGAACAATTATAAATATACACACCCCCAAAACAATGGAGCATCTATGTTCAAAAGAATCTTCTCCAGTTTAAGGGCCAAGTACACCACAAGACAATAATTCTGGGTGACTTTAACACACCTCTTTTACCACTGGATTAATCTTCAAAACAATATCTAGACAGAAACTATAGAACTCAATAATACAATCAACAACTTAGATTTAACTGACATACATAGACTATTTCATCCTTCAACAGGCGAGGACACTTTCTTCTCAGCAGCAAATGAATCTTTCTCTAAAATAGACCATATGTCATGTCAAAAAGGAACTCTAAGCAAATACAGAAAAGTAAAAATACTACTCTACATTCTATCAGATCATAATGGAACAAAATTAGAAATCAATGATAAAAATAGAAGCTACTCCTATACCTGGAGACTAAATAATATGCTAGAGAATGAACAATGGGTTGCAGAAAACATCAAAGAGGAGAGTTAAAAATTCTTAGAGGTGAATGAGGACACAGATACAACATATCAAAATATCTGGGACACTATGAAGGCATTACTAAGAGAAAAGATCATTGCATGGAGTTCATTTCTTAAAAAAAGAAAAAGTCAAATAAATGACCTAAAATTACATCTCAAAGCCCTTGGAAAAACAATTAATCAACACCAAAAGCAGTAAAGGACATAAAATAATTAAAATCAGAGCTGAGATCAATGAAATTGGAACATAAGAAGCAAATAAAAATAGACAAAGTGACTGGTAATGGTACCACCATTTGACCCAGCTATCCCACTCCCTGGTCTATACCTAAATAACTTAAAAACAGCATACTGCAGAGACACAGTCACAATGTTTTTAGCAGCACAATTCACAAGAGTTAAACTGTGGATCCAACATAGATGGCCTTCAGTGGATGAATGGATAAAAAAACGTGGCATTTGTACACAATGGAATATTACTCAGCAATAAAAGAAAATAAAATCATGGCATTTGCGGGTAAATGGTTGGCATTGCGGAAGATAATGGTAAGTTAGCCAAACCCAAAATAACAAATGCTGAATGTTTACTCTGATATAAGGAGGCTGACTCATAGTGGGGTAGGGAGGAGGAGCATGGGAGGAATAGATGAATTCTATTTTGGGCAGAGTGGTGGGAGAAATAGAGAGGGGAAAGGGATTAGTCAGGATGGTGGAATATAATAGACATCATTATCCAAAGTACACATATGAACACATGAATTGATTTTAACATACTTTATATACTGAGATATGAAAAATTCTGCTGTATATGTGTAAAAAGAATTGTAATATACTCCACTGCCATATATTTTTCATTTTTTAAAAAATTTTCAAAATTAAAAGTTGGCTCTTTGGAAAACAAATATATTTGATAAAACCTTATCCATGCTACTGTAGAGAAGGAGCTAAATACTCCAATTACAAAAATCCATGATGAAAAAAGAAATATCACCATGAACATTAGAGAAATACAGAAGATAATTAGAAATTATTTTTAAAATTCGTACTGCAATAAAACAGAAAATATTGAAGTCATCAACAAATTTCTAGAATCATGTGACTTACACAAACTGAGTAAGTTAAACAGATCATTTTCAAGCAATGAAATAGAAGACACCATAAAAAGCCTACCAACCAAAAAAAAAAAAAACAAACCCCAGTTTGTATACAAGACCTTCAAAAAAGAACTAACACAAACACTCCCCAAATTATTCTATGAAATATAAAAAGAGGGAGCACTTCCAACTCACTCTATAAGGCCAATATCTCCTTCATTCTAAAATCAGACAAACACAGAAAAGAAAGTGTACTTCAGACCAATACTTCTAAAAAGCAGAAGCAACAATTCTGAGTAAAATTCTGGCAAATCAAATACTAAAACATATCAAAAAGATGGTTAATCATGATGAAGTGCAATTCATCTCAGGGATGCAAGGTTGGTTCAACATACAGAAATGAATAAATGTAATTCAGCACATCAGCAGATTTAAAGATAAGAACCTTATGATCATCTCAACAAATGCCAAAAAAGCATTTGACAAAATACAGCACCCCTTTATGTTCAAAACACTAGAAAAACTAGGGATAACAGGAACTTTCCTCAACATTTTAAAGGCTATCTATGCCATGCCTCAGGCCAACATCATTCTAAATGGAGAAAAATTGAACGCATTCCCTCTATAATTGGAAACAAAACAGGGATGCCTTCTCTCACACTTCTATTCAATATAGTTCTTGAAACACTGGCCAGAGCAATTAGATAGATAAAAGAAATTAAATGAATAAGTAGAGGAAAAGATGAACCTAACCTAGCACTATTTGCTGATGATATGATTCTGTACCTAGAAGACTCAAAAAACTCCACTAGAAAACTTTTAGAACTAGAATTCAGCAAAGTAGCAGGATACAAAATCAACATCCATAAATCAAAGGCATTTCTGTATATCAGTGACAAATCCTCTGAGAGAGAAATGAGAAAAACTACCCCATTCACAATATCCTAAATAAAAAGGATACTTGGGAATCAACAAGAGGTGAAGGATCTATACAAAACAACTATGAAAAACTAAAGAGAAATCAAAGCTCTTACAAGATGGAAAGATTTAACTTGATCTTGAATAGGCAGAATCAATATTATAAAAATGGCCCTACTACCATAAGCACTCTATAGATTTAATGCAATTCTGATAAAAATCCCAATGGCATTTCTCATAGAAATAGAAAAGCAATCATGAAATTTATCTGGAAAAATAAGAGACCCAGAATAGCTACAGCAATCCTTAGCAGGAAAAGGGAGAAAGGTGGATATTGCTAAACCAGACTTTAAACTATACTACAGAGCCACAAAAACAAAAACAGCATGGTTCCGGCATCAAAACAGGCTGGTAGACCAATAGCCCAAAATAGAGGACGCACAGACCAACCCACAAAACCACAATTATCTTATTTTAGACAAAGGTGCTAAAAATATGCACTGGAAAAAAGAGAGCATCTTCAACAAATGGTGCTGGGAAACCTGGAAATCCATATGCAGCAAAATAAAATTGAATCCCTCTCTCTCACCATGCATAAAAGTTAACTCAGAATGTATCAAGGATCTAGGAATTAAACCAGAGACTCTCCAAATAGAAGATAAAGTAGGCCTTATCTCCATCATGTGGGATTAGGCTACAGTTTCCTTAATAACACTCCTAAAGCACAGGAATTAAAACCAAGAATCAACACATGGGATGGATTGAAACTAAAGATTTTTATCAAAAAAAAAAAAACAATAGAATAGAGAGCCTACTTTCTGGGAGCAATTTTTATCTCTCATACATCAGATAGAGCACTAATCTCTAGGGTATATAAAGAACTCAAACGTCTTAACACCAAAAAATAATCCAATCAATAAATGGACCAAGAACTTGAAAAAGCACTTCTGAGAAGAAGATATACAATCAATCAACAATTATATAAAAAATGTTTATCATCTCTAGCAATCAGAGAAATTCAAATTAAAACCACTCTAAGATACCATCTCACTCCAGTCAGAAGGGCAGATATTATGAAGACAAAAAACAATCAGTGTTGGTGAGGATGTGAGGGAAAGGTACACTCATACACTGCTGGTGGAACTGCAAATTGGTGCAGCCAATTTGGAAATGAGTATGGAGATTCCTTGGAAATCTGGGAATGGAACCACCATTTGACCCAACTATTTCTCTTCTCGGACTATACGAAAAAACAAAAAGAGCACACTACAGAGACATGGCCAGGTCAGTGTTTATAGCAGCACAATTCACAATAGCTAATCTATGGAGTCAACCTAGATGCCCTTCAGTGAATGACTGGATAAAATAAAATGTGGCTTATATACACAATGGAATATTACTCATCATTAAAGAAGAACAAAATCATGGCACTTGCATGTAAACGGATGGAGTTTGAGAAGATAATGCTAAGTGAAGTAAGCCAATCCCCCCACAAAAAATGCCAAACGCTTTCTCTGATATAAGGAGGCTGAATCATAGTGGGTTAGGGAGGGGGAACATGGGCGGAATAGATGAATTCTAAATAGGGCAGAGGGTTGGAAAAGAAAGGGAGGGCACAGGGGATTAGCAAGGATGATGGAATGTGATGGACATCTTTATACAAAGTTCATGAAAATTTGAAATATGAAAAATTGTGCTCTATGTGAAATAAAGTTTGTAATGCATTCCACTTTTGTCAGGTATTTAAAAAATAATAAAAACCATAAAAATCATGATCTAAAAAACACCTAGAAAAAAAGAAAAAAGAGGAAAAAAAAACAAAGAAAGAAAGAAAGAAAAAAAAAGAAAGAAAAAGAAAGAAAGAAAGAAAGAAAGATAGGAAGAAAGAAACTGAGATAGGATGCATTTGGTGCTACATATCTGATATATCCAGTGGTTTGGAGGCTGAGGCAGGAGGATCACAATTGTGAAGCTTACCCTAGAAACTGAGTGAAACCCTGCCTAAATTTAAAAATAGGCAGAAGTAATTTTAAAAATTAAGAAAAAATTAAATTTTGTATATTAAAATTTTAAAAGGACTCAGGATAGTGTTCAGGGATAGCACACCCTGGTTCCAATCCCCAGTTTCACAAAAGAAAAAAAAAGAATGAAAAAAAGTCTTTTTCAAAGTTACAGAAAAATATTTTTAAATTTATACATTGTATATACGAAAACAAAAATTCTATTTCTCAAATGACTCCATTAAAGAGAACAAGGAGAAGTGACAGATAAAAGAAACCAATTGCCTCACCTTTAACAAAACTCTTCTAAGAAAGGAGAACAGAGACTACAAGAGAAACGCAGGCAAGAGCTGTGAACAGCCCCTTCAAATAGCAGGTATCTAAATGTCCCTTTATCACAAAGCAATCAACGTCTTAAGAAATGAGTAACTGCACCATAAAGTCACATTGAACAAAAATTGAGACAGTGTTGAAGAACATGTGGGGTTATCATGAAGGTCCACAGAAACAGATGTGGACACTACAGCACCTGTCCATATGGGGACACAGCATGCTCTTCCAGAGCCGAGACCCAGGGCCTGGTGACAGAGGATGTCCATTTGGTAATAGATAAATAAATAAACTATGAAAAATAACCATTTCTGGCAATCAGCCACATTTTGTTTGCCATATTGCATACAGTTTGACAAATACTAGAACACCATGTCAGTTTTATATAGCTATCATATAAATGTCACATTTCACATATAAGCATACTTAAATAGTACATCTGCAGAATTTGAAAAAATACAAACACAGATCAGCACATAACAGACTGAATTACACACCCTGGGTATAAATAATAGGACTCCTCATTATAAAGAGGACAGCTTCCCTCAGATTCATCTATGATAACACCCCATCAAAATTTCACCTTTTCATTGAAGAAGGGACCAAAACAAACACTTTGAAAATTCTTCTGGAAGGTTGAATTGATATGAAATTAGCCAGGAATTCTGAACTCTAAAAGGAAAAGCAGGAGCTATCATTACCAGGCACTAATGCATATTATAAAATTATCATATTGCAGTAATTTGAGGACCAAAAAAATTACAAAGTAGAAATTTCATAGATGACTCCATATGTATGTAAATGTCATTTTTATTATTAAGTGCATTGAAAAGGGCTAAATAAATGCCACCATCTCCAGCAGAGGATTTGATGTGAATGAACAAGGCAACCCAACGTGAAGGGAGGAGTGGGAACTGGAGGCGCAGAGCACTGGTAGGACTTGGGGGCAGGACGTGTGTTGTACTGGATTACACTCCAGCATCCCAAAGAAGCACATATTGAGTAGGATTATGTTTCAAAATTATACCAGAATAGAAGGCTCCTGGATTCTCTTCACACATGTATATACCAAATAAACACCTACTTCTGTTTTGAGTCCCTTTTAAATAAAGTTATAATGGACGGAGAGACCTATGCATTGGACCACTCAGAAAATCTCTACCATCCAAAGGGCAGGCAAAGTTGGGGGACACGTGGGCATTAGTTCTGCCTTGAGCCATGTTCCACATAATTGGGACAGTATACCCCAATCCAGTGGCACCCAGAGTAGAGGAAAACTGATTGGCATCACAAATGGAGCACATGGGACACGAAATGACTTGTAGCTGGAAATAGAATTTGTCTGGTGCTCATAGAAGAAAGACCTGGATATACACAAGTATCAGGGTAAAAGAAAGGGGGTGCTTTTCAATGGCTGTGGAGGGTCACGAGCTTTATCCATGGGACAATTGTAGAAGGGGAGTGAGATCAAGGGTTCCAATTAATCTCTACAAGGGATTTGCAGCATGATCTGCAAACTGTGGTTGCTAACAGTTGAGCTCCTCCCTAGCCAGTCCCTAAGGGTAGACAGGACAAATGCAGTCTACCCAGCAGCCCTGCCTGAGCTCTCTCTTCCCTACTTCAGTAATAACTCCAGGCCTAACAATTTCTTTCTGGAAGAAGGATCTCCAGGCACTCAGGGTCCCCATATTTTTCCCATCTCACGGACTCCATCTTAACCCACCAAGCTTTGGGAGCAGTGGCAACTGTGCATGTGCATATCTCAGAGAGGAGGGGCTTCACATTAGTGTGCAAGCACTTCCCTGGACTATGATAACCCCTCCCAGGAGTGAAGCAAAAGCTGTCAAAAGCACAGCTCCCTGTTTATTTCTGGAATAGGCTCACAACACCTTTTTGCAGTGAGCACAGGCAGCCTGGGTTCTAACCAACTGCATCAAGAATTCAGACCCCAGCCAAGTAGGACAGCTTCTCAGTCTGAGTGCAGCTGTGGGAAAGGCTCCTATCAAACAGTCAAAGGAACCAGTCCTCCAATGACATGGATATGGAGAAAGAGACCTGCTCACATGGGGCTAGAATATAAGCTCAGTGCAGGCATTTTCAATAACAGCATGGAGTTATTTAAAAGCTAACAGAACGACAACCACTCTGGACGCATTTCCAAAGAAACTTAAACCAGTGTGTTCATAAATGGCTGCATGCCCATCGCTGTTCCAGGATCCACAGGAGCCAAGACGTGGGAACTTCTGAAGTGGCTTCTGGATAAGGAGACTCCTCCAAGTTGCAGGGCCATTACCTACTTCCCTGAGAAACTACTTCCCCTAAATGCACCTGCTCATAGGTCAACAGGTGGCTGATATGCACCAGACGCTCAGGAGACCTCAGATGTGCCAGGTGTGGGATCCTCGAGTCAGGCAGAGCCAAACCAGGACCAGGAAAATATCACAGAGAGCATGAGACCCCTGGGACATGCAGTCCACAGAGGGGACACTTAGCCCAAAGACATTCTGACAAGGTGTCTGGCCTGACAGAGGAAGGGAGAATACACATGCACAAACACACACACACACACAAACTCACACATTTTTCAAATGTCAAGTGGTTTTGGGTGTACTTTTCTCTCATGTAAAATGCTCATAAACAGAAATCAAAACCTTTGCTTCTTATTTTATTACAGTGGGGACAGGGGACTTGAATTTGAGGAATTCATTGATACATGTGTACAGGTTTCGTCTGGGAGACGGGGTTATGGATCTGACATTTTTCTTCCCTTACTTTTAGAACATTCAGGGCTCCCCAGGCAGGAGGGCCACACCTGTAATCTCAGCCACTGAGGAAGCTAAGGTATAAGTTCAAGACCAGACTCAGCATCTCAGCATCTGTCAGAAGATAAATGATAGAAAGTATGAGGGATGTAGCTCTGTGGGAAAGGACCTCTGTATTCAATCCACTATGCTACCCATGCCCCCCAAAAGAATGAAAACCTCAGGGGTGAGAAAACCTGAGATCCCTGCAGATCCCAGCCCATTTTTGGAAGGAAAAGGGCCCATAAACTGGTGATTCTCACGGTCCTAACACTCTGAAATCCACCACAGAAGAAATTCAGGGAGAAGACTTGAGCTGCCAATTTTTACAGGAGATACCCATGTGTTTAATAATAAGAATAAAAGAAACCCAAAAAATGTAAAATAAAATTCTATCAGAGACAAAATTAAATAGTATCAATGATGATAGGAAACAAAATAATTCTAATAAACTGAAAGAGTTTAAGTGCTTCTTAACTATTTGTAGAAACTGTTTTGCTAATGAAGACACATGATAGACCCCCGATGCAGGGACTTGCTGCAATCAGTTCATAGGACCAGAATAATACATTACTAATCATGGGATATTAAACTTAAAAATAGTATAAAATACCATGGGTCAGTTTTACAGGGTGCCATATGCATGAGGTATTACGTATAACTATGATGCACTAACAAACAATCCAGCATGCTTTACTTTTAATGGAAGCACCCAGTCCTAAAATTCATCCACAAAGTTAAATATATGTAAACTTAGCCAAGAAACTTTTGAATTATAAGAGAAAAAGAGTTATTACCTAACATGTACATTGTGGAGCTGTACTGTTACAATTATCATCTAGGAATCACGACGTCAATAAAATCCACCCATGAACCCACGTGGATGTGAAAATCCTATACTTAATTGCAACGGAAAAGTCATTATCAATCAAACCCTAACAAGGTCAATCTCAGCCACTTAGCTAGACCCGCGGTCAGAATAAAAACTAAAAACTACCAGGGACATGGCTGAGTGGTAAGGCACCCTTCTGTTAACTACAAAACAAAAAAACAAACTCCACAAAACTAGCTGAGGAATAAGCGAGGTCCCTGTTCACCATAGCTCCCCTCCTGCAGGAAAAGGGTGTTTGGAGATTGGATTTTTTTCCTTTTTTTTTGGTACTGGGCATTGAACTCAGAGGCCCTCAACAACTGAGCCCCATCCCCAGTCCTATTTTGAATTTTATTTAGAGGCGGGGTCTCCCTGAGTTTCTAAGTGCCTCACCCACTTGCCAATGCTGGCCTTGACCTCTCAATCCTTCTGCATCAGCCCCCTACCCACAGCCACTGGGATGACAGGTGTGCGCCATCCCCTGGCTTGCAGTTGATTATTTTCTGGTTCCACCTGTCAATCACCACAGCCCAGGAAGATGCTGGGCAGCCAAGTTCACCTGCCACTTAAGACTGGAGCAGGGGCTGAGGCTGCCCCAGGGGATGTGGAGTCTGGAGGGGTCTCCACCACTGTCATGCTCTCCACCCGGCTGGCCATGGGGACTGAGGAGCACTGTCCCTAATGGGCTCAGGCCTGTGGATGCAGAAAGCCCCAGAAGTTGGGGTCAGCTAACTCAGGTTCCTGCCACTGTGGGTCCCACCTGATGGCCTCCATGCCCCGCCTCCCTCCCGAGCCTCCCTGTCCAGGCACCAGGTGCCACTGCACACTCACCATTTCCTGGTGCCCAGCAGACAAGCCTGCCCCGTGGAGCTTCAGCCCCTGTATGGCAGGGCCAACCAAAATCCCGGGCACCCAGCGAAGCCTGGAGGCCAACTGCACAGACACGGGAGAAATAAATCCCATCCTGAGAGCGGGGGCCCACCCCCTGTTCGCTGGCTGCGCTTAGGATTGGTCAGCGCTCAGCATGGGGGCTTCTGATTGGACAGGGCGTCAGTCAGTCTCTGCTCTCTCCAGCCTGAGCCCAGCAAACTTTCTTTTTGAGTGACAGTGGCAAGAAGGAGGCCACAATGGCAGGATTTGGGTGCAGCTTTTTTTCTTTTCTTTTTGGGGTCTGGGCATTGGGTTAGGGTTGAGGTGACCAGAATTTTAAGTTCTGTTTGGTTTTGATGTTAGGAAATTGAAGTCATTTCTTGAAAGTTTCACCACCTGGGCCTCCTCTTATGATAAGACCACCCAGAGCGTCTTCGGGGTGCTAACTTGTCCTCTGTTCATCTATGCAAAATTCTCCAAGCAGAACTGGCCTTTCGCCCCGTGGGAATTGTCGAGTGCATCATGGCCAAGGCTGGGGGAGGGTCACAGTGTGGGGGGGCAGGCCCCCTGGAGGAGGTTCCAACCGGGTTGGTAGTATGAGAGCTGATGTTCCTCCAGCTGAGTTGAATCTGTATCTGGAGTACACATTGAGCTGGAGGCAGAATAAAAACATCAGCAGAGAAGAGACCCCCAGAGCGCAGACCTGCATCAACCCCAGCTGCATCCGGGCTCCTTCTCCCTCTGGCCACTGGGGGTTGAATTCTGAAGCCTCAACCTCTGAGCCCCTTCCCCAGCCCTAGCTTGAAGTTCAGAGACAGGGTCTCATTGAGTTACTTAGCACCTTGCTTTTGCTGAAGCTGGCTTTCATTTCGCCATCCTCCTGCCTCAGCCTCCCTAGGCACTGCAATGACAGGCGTGTTACACTTTTTTTTTTCTTTCTTTCTTTTTGAGAGAAATGCCTGTGGTGGCCACAGGAAAACAGCCTTGAGCAGACCAAGGCCACCCTGGATGCTCTCCCTGGTTCCCACCAGTCCCCTGGATCACAGGCAATGGAATTCTGCCTTCTCCAAAAACCAGTGACCCCCTGCCCAGGTGTGCAACCTTATATCAGCTGAATACTCTGCACTTGACAAGAAAAAAAAGGAAAAAAAAAGAAAAAAGACGGACCCTACCTGCTCGTCTTGATGCAAACAAAGACAATGTGTCTCCAAAGAGAGCTCTGGTCTTGTCCCCCCAATTCAGTGGTGCAAAAAGTCACATAATACAGAGAAGAATTCTCGTTAATGGGGGCTCCAGGGTCTTTCTATTACTGAAAAACAATTTCGGATTGATTGGGAGTCCAGGAAAGCCAATTCCAGGTTTTCCTAATTTGGTAAATAACTCCATAGATTCGAATGCACCCTGCTCCTCTCTGCCTTAATTAATCATGGAGGCCTCGAGGTTACCTGCCCCCTGGGACCCCAGCTCCTGCAGATAAAAGCGGGAGTAGGGTCCTTTGTTCTCCATCCAGCACCCTGAACCTCCACCTTCCCTTCAGACTCCAACACCTTTGGCAACATACAATGAGGGAGCGATTTAGAAAATTCTGTAATGTACCTAAATACATTTTCTCATCCGAGTGTGATGCTATCAATTTGGTCCTATGGTCCTGTTTAGTATGTTTTATGTTTTTCTATTTTGTTGGTTCTTCTTAGTTATATATGACCATAGAGTCCATTTTGGAAAAATTATCCAAACATAAAATATACCTTATTCTCCTTAGGACCTCATTCATGTGGGTGAGCATGATTGTTACTGTATTCTAGATTAATGCCATTTTGACTTGAGTGAAAGGGAATCTCAGTGCAGTTTTAATTTACATTTCCCTAATTTCTAGATACATTGCCTTTTCAATATTTATTTTTTAAAATATATTTTATAGTTGGAGTTGGACCCAATACCTTTAATCTATCCATTTATTTTTCTGTGGTGCTGAGGATGGAACCCAGTACCTTGAATGTGCCAGGTGAGCACTCTATGGCTGAGCCCCAATCCCAGCCCCCATTTTCAATATTTTTTACTTTTATTTCTCAGTAACAGCAGCCCAGGTCTTTGGGGAACCAGTTTTGCTGCATTTGTGAATTGGGAACATTTCTCTTGAAGAAAGACTGAGAAGGTCAAGGCAACATGCCCAGGATTCCAGGGATGAGCAGTACACAGTTGTCTTGCCCAGGATAAGAAGATTATGTGGGTGAAAAGAGGGAAAGAGCCGGGGACACTTTTGGGCCAGAAACTCTCCTTCCTTCATGAGGGAAATTATTCTTGCTGTTAGTTTTCTTAACCCAAATGAGAGATTTTTCTAAGCTACCAGTGCCACTGGATATAGGTCCCTGGATGGAGCTCAGATTTGTCTTGAGAGGGAAGGAAAAGTGAATAACCAACCCAGTGGTTCCAATACCAACAAGCTAGACCTTGGGATTCTTGGGGGAAAAACCCTGGGGTTCACCCAATAATTAACAATCCAACAGCACCCGACACTGAATTAATGGGGGACGGAGAATTGGATCAGTGGGTGTGGGCGTCTGTAGATGGCCACCTGCAGGAGCTTGCCTCTGGGTGCATTCCTTGCATCTGGGAGGTTTTTAAACACCAATGAGATAAACAGAGTAAAGAGAACACTGGCAAAACCCTCTGCAATATTCTAGCCAGGAAAATTTATGAGCACTTTAAAAGCATCTTAATTTTTACCCTCAGTCAAATGTGCCTCAATCCCAATGAAACCATTTGAAAAGAGTTGTCAACATGAAAAGTTTCTGAAATCTGCTGGTTTGTGGATCACTGCAAATCCATATGAGTCCATGGCTAAATACATAAGTAAAAATAGAAATCTAATAATGAGCATTCTCTTAAAACTTCTCTCCTGAAAACACTGCCCTATTTGCTTTGATAACTAAATGACCATTTAATCATTCCTCTAGCAACACTTGAGGTCCATAAAGAACTGTGGAACACGTCTGGTTTGGGCAGCCAAGCTGGGATACCAAGAAGAAAGTTACTCTGAACCTCAAAGGAAAAAATGTCATAAATCACCACAATGCAGAAATGCCAAAAAACTTGAAATTAAAAACAAAGGAATGGGGTTGTGGCTCAGTGACAGAGATCCTGCTTAGCTTGTGTGAGGAACTGGGTTCAATCCTCAGCACCACATTAAATAGAAATATGTAAAATAAAGGTATACTGTCCAACTAAAAACTATTTTTAAATATAAACATCAGATTTTTTTTAAAAAAAAATAAAGCAACACCCTGCAATGCAGCATTTCTCCTAGACCAGCTTCCTGGACTCCCAAATACTAGCATGATATAAGAAAGCTTAGAAAAAATGGGTGAGAAATTCCAGAAGTCTGATCTGGCCCCATCTCTAGTCCAGCCCCACTTAAATGTCCCTCTTCAAATAGCAACACCTCAGACCACGTATTTGCTGTCTCTCCCTTAAGAGCTTTCTCACATTTTTTCTTTCTTTCTTCTTGTGGTGCTGGGGATTGAACCTGTGACCTTGTGCATGTAGGGCAAGCACACTACCAACCTCACTGAATCCCTGGCCCCTCACATTCTTTCCGGAATGTACATGTGTTTTCTAAATAGGTCTGTTCATGCACCTGACAATGATGAAGTTGTTTTCTGCTTTGAAAACCAAGGAACCTACTTTTTTCTGAGCTGATGTCCCTCTCTCTCCCTGAAATCCCTTCCCACTACACAACCTCACAAAGCAAAAGTCAGATTTGAGCTTGGTATTTGTGTGGGTTTTTTTATTGTTTGGGGTCTGATATCACATATATCACTGGAGGGAGGTAACTAGCAGCCATGCACTTTTTTATTAATAAGCAAAGGACAATGTTTGGTAGCACATGTCATTAAGGCCAGGGATTTGGGAGGCTGCTTCAGGAGGATCTCAAGTCAGAGGCCACAGTTGGCCTGTTAGCAAGACCCTGCCTCAAAATAAAATATTCAAAGTTCTGACACTGGGTGAGTCTTCATGAAAAATGAAGGGTCAGAGTTCCTATTCCAACAGTCTCCCCTTAGCATGCTGTGCGTAGGTGTGTGACTGTAACCTTCCAACAGAACCTAAAGCTGTTGCTGGTGTCCACCTGTATTAATAAATAGATCAAATTAAGTGAGTAAATAAGTAAAGCAATAAAAAATCTGACATTGTTGCTGGTAGTGATCCCAGAGATACAAAGGTTATGTTGTGTTTTTTGGATTTTATGTTTTTGCAAGAGTGAATTTTAGATAATACAAAAAATTGTAATCAAAGTAGAGCAAAGTTTATTGGCCCAGAAATCACTATCAAGAAAGGGGGAGGAAAACAGTGAGTCTTCTCTGACATCTCTAGGCCTCACACCCTTTTGCTCCTCAGGTTTATGGGAGATGCTGTGGGTGACTCCAGAATTCTGCCCATGGACCAAAACCTACTCTTAACTGGCAGTACAATGACATTGTGTTTGTAGGTTCCTACTCCACATGGTCTTGTCCAGAGACACCAAAGCAAAACCCGAGTGTGTGTGTATGTGTGTGTGTGTGTGTGTGTGTGTGTGTGTGTCTGTGTGTTTGTGTGTGTCTTGGTGAATTTTAGTGTAATAAAAATTTTATTATGGCAGCTGTTATGAAGACAAACAACAACAAGTGTTGGTGAAGATGTGGGGAAAATGGTACACTCCTACACTGCTGGTGGAACTGGAAATTGGTGCAGCCAATATGAAAAGCAGTATGCAGATTCCTTGGAAATCTGAGAGTGGAACCACCACTTTACCCAGATATCCTGTAGAGCCAACCTAGAAACCCTTCAGTGAATGAATGGATAAAAAATATGCATTATTTATACACAATGGAATTATATTCAGCAATAAAAGAATAAAATATTGTGTGGGAGATTATCGTCTTGTTCACTTGGTTTCTGACTTTTAGGAAATCGAGTTTTTCTGAGATTCTAACCAGTATCTTCGCCTTTGTCAAAGGGTTATTGCAACTTACTTCTGTTTTTTGCTGTCTAACTTTTGTGGTTTTCCAATATGAGGTATGAGGTAGAAGTGGATTTTAAGTGCATATTTTTGATGTTTAAGTTCACTAATTACTATTAGAAGCAACAGATGAGCTCAGAACAGTAATAAAATTTAATATCATCAGTTATTTATGTGCATAAGAAAAGAAGTAGCAAACATAAAATTAAAGACAGTTCTAATGACCATAATATCAAAAGCAAAATACTTGGGAATTTTTTAAGAAACGTGAACAATTGAACATTTAACATGGCTTGTTTTTAGAAAATATACCATTATCCCTAAGCCGCCTTCTTTTTTGTGGTGACCTTAACTCATAGAAAAAAGATAGGAATTTAAAACTTCCCCCTGTGATCCTGAGGGCAGGACTTAGGTATGGTCTACCAGTGAGCTCTATCATCATCCCATTTTTATTTTTCTTTGAGATATGGTCTTGCCAAGTTAGTGAGGCTAGACTCAAAGTTACGACCCTCAAGGCTAGCTTCCAGGGCAGCTGAAGTTACATGCATATGCCATCACAACTCTTGTAGGGATTAGTCTTTGTTGTTTTCTTTAGTTGCAGTGGACAGAGTATCTTTATTTTATATATTTATTTTTATGTGGTGCTGAGGATTGAACCCAGTGCCTCACATGTGCTATGCAGGTGCTCTAACCCTGACCCCAGACCCAGGGATTAAATTCGTGACTTTAATATTATAGGTTGGATCAGGATAATATCTAGGTTTGCAAATGTGTATAATGTCCCCATTTTGTGAGTAGAAGGTAGAGGCCACAATGAGAGAAAATGTCTATCCTTATCTTTGGAAGAGGAACATCAACTGTGGATTTACCTGCAACTTAGTATTTGAGGATTTCCCAGATATTACAAATATAAGCAAAAGAGACATGAGGTCAAGGCTCTGAGGAAGGGGGCCTAGGTATTTCAAATTGTGAGGCACAAGACAGAAAAACAAAGCTAAGATAGCTGGGTATGGAGAACAGTTTCCCTCAGATTTAAGTGTAGGATCAGGATCCCAGAAGATATAGAAGAAAATAAACCATTTACTGGGTACATTTTAAAAATATGATCATGGGTAGGACTTGGTCAGAAGTCATCATTATCACACCCCACCCACACACCCACACACATTACTTCCCTATTACCTCTTCTCCACTTTAGCAGTCAAGTCAACATTTACTCCTCAATGTGCATCCTTGCATGAAGAGAAAAAACTGAGCCACAGTACCCTGGGGATCACAATGGGCACATCTTTGCCTAGCTTATGGCAGAAACTAGCAAAGGAATGGCAGAGTTCAGGAAAATCTCTGTCTCCTTTCTCTCACAAACAAATAACTAGAGATTTCAATTATAAATTGATGGATGAAGTGAACTTGGGAATATTGGGTCAAATATTTGGAACACTGAAAATATAAATGTTCACCAGGCTAATGTCTTATTTATTTTTTATCTTTGTTTTTGTTTTTAATGCTGTGGATTGAGCCCAGGGGCACTCAACCTCTCAGCAACATTTCTGATCTCTTTTTGTAACTTAGTTAGAGACAGGGTTTCACTGAATTGCTGAGTCCTTTCCCAATTGTTGAGGCTGGCTTTGTATCAGCCTCCAGAGACACTGAGATTACAGTCATGCACCACCACACCTTGCTAAGGTTTTATTTCATTATTTGCACAAGAGCAGTTTTTCATGTAATATAACCTATTGAATGCTCTCAAAATATTGCACTTTGTGAAATATTCAAAGAGAGCTTATTAACTTTATGTTAACAAACTTAAAGAATATGATTTTTCTTATGCACTGGCTTCTTTTCAATTGATAACATCAGGTTAGGACATAGTTTTCTAGTTTCTTTATTCTCTTATTTTTTGGGGAGGTATACGAGAGATAGGTCCCAGTAATACTCAACCACAAAGCCACTTCCCCAGTCATGTTTAATTTTTTTTTAGAATCAGGGTCTCACTGAGTTGTATAGCTCCCTATTAATTTGCTGAGTCTGTCTTTGAACTCGAGGATTTCCTGCCTCAGCCTCCAAAGCCATTGGGATTGCAGGTATGTGCCCCCACTCCCAGTTTCTTCATTCTTTTGTAGCTGTTGCTTTCTTTTGTTACATAAATTCAAGTTGAATAACAGTATGTTTAACAATACAGATATAGAGAAAAGCAACTGATGTAGGTAAGCAATTGAACATATCCACCAGAAAGTACATTATATATTCACCATGGTGTATTATTCGGCCATCAATAAAAACTCCTCTAATGGTCAGCAAAATAGATGAAATTGGATGATGTCATGCTAAGTGAAGAAAAACACAATAGTGTCACATCTCATATGTTAACTAATATAATATCATGTGCAAGTACAATAGTGATTAGTATGGCTGAGGAGTGTGTGTGGGGGGCATCAAGGGCAGAAGAGGGTGTTTGGATATTATGAATATATATATATGCATATATATAAACATCACACTGAATCCCATAAGTATTTGCAATTGCTATGTGATTATAAAAAACATCATCTCTCATAATTATCAAATTCTGCACTAAGAACACAATCCTGCTATCTTTTGGAATTTCCAGTATATTATGCAATATTATTGATGAAGCTCCCTGATAACAACCAGGCTCTTCCTACACATCCATTCTATTTTCTTCCAGGCTCTGAACATAGATTATACAATGTATTTCTGCATCTGGATCATCTCACTTAGCCTAAAGTCCTCCAGATTGTCTGTGTTGTTGGAGAATATTCTTTTGTTTCTGGGGTTTGGACCCAGGGTTGCCTTACCTGTGACAGAGATCCACCATTATTACCTTTTTCAGTTTTAAGACAGAATGGTACCAAACTACTAAGGCTAGCCTTCAAATTTTGGCAACACTGCCATAGACACCATTCTTATTTTAAAGTTGAGTAATAAGTGAGGTGTGGAGGCACATTTCTTTTGTCATGCTAGGGACTCAATAGGCTGAGGGAGGAGAATCATGATCTTGGAGCCAGCTTCACATCTTGGTGACACCCACTGCACCTTAAAAGACCTTGTCTCAAAATAATATTTAAAAAATTGAAGAGGTTATATATGTATGTTGATATATTTGTGTGTAAACATAATGATAAATCTCTTTTTCTCTATTATCTGTAATATACCATAGGTTCTTCTTCCTGAGTTACTCTTTGGAAATTTAGGTTGTGATAGTATTGCAGTTAACTTGGGAGGGTAGGTATTCCTAAAGATGGATTTTATTTCTTTCAATTGTTGAAGTGGTTAATGTCAGATGTCCATTTGAGTGGATTGAGGTACCCAGAGAATTGGTATGGAAGATCTCTGCAGGTTACTGTGAGTGTGCTTCCAGAAGGCTGAGTTATAAAGCATGGGGAATACCTGTAATGAACACATATATTGGTGTTCAATAGGTTTGATTTGGAAAAACGCTAGAGAAGCAGTCACATCCTTATTCTCTAAGATTCTTGAAGTCCCCTTTGGAGACTTGCAACATTGGCTCTACTGGGGTCTTTTTAAAAAATTTTATTTGTTTTAGTTAGTTATCCATGACAATAGAATGAATTTATATTCTTTGATATATAATACATAGATGGGATATGATTTCTCATTTTTCTGATTATACATATTGTAGAATCACATGGGTCATACAGTCACATACATACATAAAGCAATTATGTCTGTTTCATTCTCTTTCTTATTCCCACATCCCCTGCCTTCCCCTCCTTTCACTTTGCTCCACCTAATATAAGTTAATGCTAATCTTTTTTTCTTTTGCATTACAATTCTTAATACACATATATACCACAGTTTCTGTATCTTTATTATGTAACATTATGTTGACACCCAATTCAAGTCTTCATACATGTACTTTGGATGATGTTGTCCATTACATTCTACCATCCTTGCTAATCCTCATCCCCCTCCCTTTTTCTCCCACCCCTCTGCCCTATCTTGAATTCATCTCTTCTTCCTACTCTCCCCCTGTGTACTCCTCTATGAGTCACCCCCTTATGTCAGGGAAATATTCGACATTTGTTTTTAGTTTTTAGAGGGAGGGCATTGGCTAACTTCACTTATCATTATCTTCTCCAACTCCATCCATTTACATGCAAATGCCACGATTTTATTCTTTTATTGCTGTGTAAAATTCCATTGTGTATATATGCCAAATTTTTAAATCTATCCATCCACTGAAGGGCATCTATGCTGGCTCCGTAGTTTACCTATTGTGAATTATAGTGTCATAAACATTGATGTGCCTGTGTCCCTGTAGTATGATGTTTTTAAACTTTTATGCTTAGACTGAGGAGAGGGATAGGTGCGTCAAATGGAGGTTCCATTCCCATATTTCCAAGGAATCTCCATTCTACTTTCCAAATGGGCTGCATCAATTTGCAGTCCCACCAGCAGTGTATAAGTGTACCTTTTCCCCACATCTTCACCAACACTTATTGTTGTTTGTCTTCATAATTGCTGACATTCTGACTGGAGTCAGGTGATATCTTAGAGTAGTTTTCATTTGCATTTCTCTGATTCCTAGAGATGATGAGCATTTTTTCATATATTTATTGATTGTATATCCTATTCTGACAAGTATCAGTTCAGGTTTTTAACCCACTTTGGTCATTTTATTTGTTTTTTCATCTACCAGCATCATTTAAGTCTTCTGTTTTGGACCACAGATGCTTCATTAACTTCCTCATATTGTGAAGCTTCCAGCTTCTTGGACTGAGCTGTTACCAGTTTCCCAGTGTTGCCATCCTGTAGGCAAACATTTGGTGACTATTACTCCCAATATTATGTGAGTAACTATAATAAGCTCCCTTCTGTATACATATGTACATTTTTTGTGTATTCTACTTTTCTGAATAATCCTAAAAATACAGGCATATTCTCAATGTCTGGGTCATATGGCATCTCTAGTTCTAATTTTTTGATAAACCCCCTTATAGTATTTTTAATGTCTATTCAAATTTATATTCCTGGAAAAGATGTCCAAATATTTCCTTTTCTGTATATCCTCTGCAGTATGTGTTACCTACCAACATTTTGAGGATTGAGCCCACAAGTCTGTGGTTATATCTCATTGTGATATAAATTGAAAGCATAAAAATTCCAAAAGAAAATGAGAATTATTTATTTGCCATTTGTGTTGGCAATGGTTTTAGATAGAATATGCAGAGACTGTACAATTAAAAAACAGCTGAGACTATATAAAGATAAAAATGCTTCTATACAGCAAAGGAATCAATCAATGAAATGTAAAGTAGACTAAGTTAAAGAAAACCGATTCTAGCCTCATGTCTGAAAAAGCTCAACATCCAAAATATAAGAAACTTACACAACTCACCAAAATTTAATATAAACCACTCATAACCTAATTTAAATATGGTAAAATACTTAGATTCTGCCCAAAATTTAAACAAGTGTGTAAAGCCATATGAAAGTTACTCAAGATCACATATTAGGCTACATAAAATGATAATTTAGCTTTTCTGCTTTATTTGTCTCACAGGATTATGGGTGCACAGTCTCCATCCTTCACGGGGCATCTCGAGGTCAATTAGCAAAATGCCAGGTTCTCATTTTCCCACATTATGCTTTCTCATTATTCCATCTTAATTGCCAAGAAAATCTCGAGCCTGGAAAACAACAAAATATAGATAAATTGCTAGATAGTCATCAACTTTGAAAATTACTTCAGAAATCAATGAATACATTATTAGACCCAGATGTGAATAAATTTAAAATAGACCTACAAATCAACATTTAACTTTACAGCTGCTCAAAAAATACATGCAGTTATGCTGATATGGGAGTACATGCCACTAGTCTTGATTACCTTGAGGCCACAGAAGGAGGAGGATTTAGGCTAAGGAATTTGAGGCCAAAGTGGCAAAAACCTAGCTCTAAAAATTGACCCACATAAATACCAAACAGTAATCACATTTTTAAAAAAGAGCCTTCACGGGTGATTTCTATGAAACATTTAATTAGGATCAGTAACAATAATTCATGATCATGTATAAATGTGAAGAAGAAAATTGACTAATTCTTTCTGTAAGGCCAGAAATACCAGCTAACACAGCATAAAATTGGAAATTGCAAACCATCTTTTTATAGATGTTGACGCAGATATTAAAATTCACTAGCAAACTGAGAACAACAACAAAAAGAATGATTGGACTTCATGACCAAGAGGGACATTGTCATATGGGAAGTTTCCAAAAATCATTTTGATAGAGCAAAACTCTGGCAAATCACTTACTAAATTACTGTAAAACCTATGGCCAATTATGACCAGAGGAAAATTCCATTTCAATCTACTTAATGGCAGCTATGAACTGTTTTCATACTTAATGGTGTGAACTAAAGTATTTATCGATTTATTTTTAGGAAAAGAAAAAAAATGTATGCTTTTCTAACTTATACATATTGTTTGAGTATATTAAATGATATTTTATACATCAAAAATCAAATAGCATATGCTGATGATACCATTATTTCTATAAATTTTCCAAGCAATTTCCATGAACTAATGAAACGTAAGAATTACTTGAATAATGTCATGGGTTGAATGGTCAACATTAAATCACTTAAATTATATATAGTAGCAATGAACAGTGTTAAAATTGAGGCACAATCCATTCACAAATATAGGGAAAACAATCTAAATGAAAGTATTAACAAAAGAATTGTTCACTGCAAAGTAAAAAATTGAGGTGAAATTAAAATGCAAAAAAGATCATAAAAATAATGGGATAACTGTTAATATTCAATAATTAAAAGTTTCAGTTTGGGTTTTAAGGATTGATAGGCTTCCTCCAGATTAGTGCGTGGCATGGGGCCAGGCTTCTCCTCCAATCTGATATATATATCTAGATATCTATATCTATATATATATATCTATATATATATATATATAGATATATATATATAGATATAGATATCTAGATATATATATCAGATATATATATATATATAGTAAGTTATTAATTGTGTTATTGAGCTCCATAGTTTCTTTATTCGACTTTTGGTTAGAAGATCTATCCAGTGGTGGGAGAGGTGTGTTAAAGTCACCCCAGATCACGTTGTGGTCAATTTGATTCTTGAACTTGAGAAGAGTTTGTTTGAACATAGGTGCCCCATTGTTTGGGGCATATATATTTATGCTTGTTATGTCTTGTTGGCATATGGGTCCCTTGAGCAGTATGAGATGTTCTCTTTTATCTATTTTGATTAACTTTGGCTTGAAGTCTACTTTATTTAATATAAGTATGGAGACCTCTGCTTGCTTTCAAGGTTCATGTGAGGGGTATGCTTTTTCCCAATCTTTCACCTTCAGTCTGTCTTTTCCTGAGTCTTCTGGAGGCAGAATATTGTTGGATTTTTTAAAATCCAGGCTTCTAGCCTATGTCTTTTGATTGGTGTGTTAATCCACTAGCATTTAAGGTTACTATTGAGACATGGTTTGTATTTCCAGCCATCCTTGTTTATTTTTGCTACTTGACTTGAAGTTTTAATTATTGTTTAATTTTTAATTGGTATCTACATATACGACCCAGCATTTTAATTGAACATGTGTAGTGATTAAATCAGTGCAATTTCTACCTTTTAAAATATCATTTTGGTGTTTGAAACCTGTGAACTCTTTTTAGAATGTCTACAGTCTAATAATTACTTGTACGATTCAAACTATGTGCTGTAAAACCTGAGTTACTTTTCCCTCTTAACTTCTTTTTGGCACTGCTTGCCATCTGTCTCTTAAAACAGATATAAAAAGCTTTTCTCGTTTGTGGTTCTTTGTGATAAACTTTTTCAGCTTCAACATGTGAGTGCAAACATAAAGAATTTGTGAAATATGAAAAATCACTAGAAACAGACAGTCGCACATGGTAAATCCAGAAAAAAATATAAATTTTAAAATTGTAAACTATAATCCCAGTGCCTTGGAAGGCTAAGACAGGAGGATGGTGATTTCGAATCCAGCAACAGCAAGGCCATGAGAAACTTGGTGAGATGCTGTCTCTAAATAAAATACAAAATAGCAGTGGGGATGTGGCTCACTGGTTGAGTGCCCATGAGTTTAATCCCTGGTACACCCCAAATATTTTAGGGTTCACATTTAATCACTAGGCCTTAGTTATTTTTTGGTGAGATCTATATATAAATGGCATATGCCAATTCTTATGAATTTATTTTATGTAAGTCAAATATTATATAAATATTTTGATAGTATAAGATTAAATTAATCTATATTAGCATATAAAGAAATAACTTAAAAAATATTTTAGGTGAGGCTGAATGCCTGCAATCCCCTTGGCTCAGGAATCAGAGGATTACAAGGCCAAAGCTCAGTAACTAGGCAAGTTTTTCTCCCAATATATAAAAAAAATGGCTTGTGAGATAGTTTAATGACTAAATGCCCTGGGTTCAATATGGGGTACAAAGGAAAGGAGGAGGCTTTAAAATTGCCTTATCTCAACAACAAAAAGACATGTGAAATTTAAAACCAAAAACTGCATTCTATCACTTTTCTGTGACACACAGAATCTGCTTTAATTCATTTTAAACATTTGAATCTTACACAATCTAAGTTTTCTAACACTCAATAAATTACATGTTTTAATCACGTGGGTCTCAAGGCCATTGGATCAATTTAAGGTCAGTGTAACTGAGGAATCTGCAGACATACACACTAGAGTATGCAGGTGCCATGAATTTGCAGTAATAGTCAAGAACTCATGGACGGGTTGTTCATTGCCTTGAAACTGTTGGAAAATTGTTTTCTGATGGTAAATTTCTGTATCAGTATTGGGAAGAACTTAGACCCTTTCCTGATATCATGCCTCAAAGAAAGGGACACAATTTCATGCAATAATGAGGAGACCTAATCTTCATACAGGTAGTGGCCAGGAGAAAGCACAGTCTGGTCATTCTGCTAGCTCAAGTTTTGAACCACAATCATCACTAAATGATGTGCATCAAGTATATATAATTAAAATTGTGTAAATGTACCATGGTAGTGTTGTGAAGAGATATCTATAGTAATGTGCCTGCTGAGGTTCCATTGTTGTTAGGAAGCATCCTGGGGAATGGGCATGATTCATAGATGACTGAAATCCTGAGCTCTGTACCTTTCCAGCTGTGCACATTATGCCTTGCACAACATAGTCAGGGAGATCATGAGACACAATACAAGCTCTCTGACATCAAAGAGGTAATCTGAGAAACACCCCTCAAACAAGGGTCTACGGAATGATACTTCCAGCTTGGTCCAGGAATGCCCTATTGTACTGGGCACTCATGTCCTTTATGTACTAGAGAAATCAAGCTTCCCCCTAGAGTGGGCATTCTGTGTGGAAGAATATGTATATCACAGGAAATCTAACACAGATTTCTGAAATAGGTTACCTTTGAAGAATTCACATATGGTAAGAAGAAGGAAAGGCCAAGTGAGGAGATGAGAAAGAACAGATCACACATGAAAAAAAAAATTTCAAAAAAAAATCAGAAGTTTTGTTTTTTAGAGCTGATAGTAAAGACTCCCTCTAGTATCTGGATCCAGGAAGGAGTCATGTTAGATATGGTGCTGTCACTAAAGTCAGGGGAGGCTATGTGATACATGCACCATCATCTGTGTTGCAACCATCTAGTGAGGACTGCTCCGTCAGTGGACACGAGCTGGTGGTTAGAACAGAAGTAGAGAGAATTACAAGAGAAGGACATCCCGCTACAAATTAGGGTTATCTGGACCCTCTAGGTTGGCATGTTCCAGGGTGAAAGTAAGAGGAAGAAGCATCGCTTTTTCCATAGCAATCTGAGCACCATCTTGTTCATAACGGGAGAGGAAATAGGATCTGTCACCCCTAACAACACATGTGCACACTTACTGCTTGGGGTTGTCCTCATCACCCAGCTCAGCTTTACCACTACTGCCAACCCTCCCCATGTCCTCTTGGTATTCACTAACAGACAAAAGGGAGATGGAGAATTGAGACTGGTATTGCTTCAAGCAAGTGGGCTTGGGACTGATGTCAGCCTATGCAGAAACCTCTGACCTGTGGCTCTTTGTGTGCTGGGAATCTATAAATAGTACTAGGGAGAAATGACTGACACTTCAGAGAGGGCGACACCATCACCCAGCACCTCTGCTGCAAAACACACCCTCCAGTAACACAACGAGCAAACCCTGGGCAAGACTTGACTGAATGAATGGCAGCTCTTTGTGAGAAGTAGATATGAGAACCATGGGTTGCTTTTGTAAATGTCAGGGTTTTAAAATACAGCTCAGGGTTAACACTTACATCTATAATATTTATATTACTATCATTTTAAATTTCTTCTTAGAAAAGCCACTAGAAGAGAAATTGTTCTTTAAAGACAAGAAAGAAGAAGCCCTAGAGGTGCTTCTCTGTGGGGAAAATTCATGGAGTACTGCATACAGGGCATAGGTTCAGGGCGTCTGTATGGCAGGCCACTCCCCATGCTAGGCTTATGAGTGCAAACTGCTTACCCCATCAGCACAGCTCTGGGCACGAGGCCATGTGTTGCACACCCACTCTTTGATTGTTCACTGCAAGGACAGTTAGCAGACATTGCATTGGTGGCTGTCTATATTTTGCTTAGGCACTACCTGAGTACATATACATGGTAACTGCACAATAAAATCAGGCCTGCTTCCTGATTGGTCTCTGGAGGTCTTGATTACAGACTCCACAGCCACACTCTCCTCTACCCTGTTCTGTGGACCTCCTCAGGGATGAGCGAGCCCATGCACTTCTCTGCAGACCCCAATCACTCATTACCGGGAACCCACAGGCTCCTGCATGAGGGTCTGTTTTCCCTGATGATATTGCGATGGAAGAATCAAGTTCTCCTTTCACATTTTCTGCTTTATCTTGTTCTGTGTGTCTTAGGGTCACATTTATCTGTGCATGCTAATGACATGAGAAATTGAATTTTAGAAAAAAATTTGGAAGTGACCATGACAGAATGGATTTCAAGTGTCCTGATTGTTCCTCTAAGCAAAGTTGAATTTACACATTTCCATTATTAGATATTACAAAAGGTATTTAGTGATTCAAACCGAATGGACTAATACATAAAAATATTTTTCCAAATTCTTGTGAATTATATTCATAAGCCTATAATTTGGCACCATGAACTGTAACTTACCAGCATGTTTATTTGATTTTCTAAAATATTTAATGTACTTCCTTCTGATCACAGTCCCTTATTTGACATTTACCAACTGAAAGTTCTTAACCATGTGAGATTCCATTCTATAAAATGAGGATTTTAACATAGAACCTCATTTTCCTCTAAAGATTTCAAAATGTACAATTACTCAAACCATAATGGTTCCGAGTTATGAAGATGACCAAAGTAAGATTATCAATCAAAATATTAAAACTTATTAATTCCCTGGTATTAAGTAGTGTTTAAAATCTCTACATGACATACCATATGTAAGTTATGTCCCATTAAGTTATTAAATTGAAAAATGACGAATTAGAACTGACATTCCCTACAAGAAAAATAGACTCATTATTGCAGGATCTCAAAGAAGCAAACATCTTTAGAAGACAATATCCTCATTACACCACACAGAACATGGTCCTCTGGGATCCAACAGTTCTAAGAAGCCCAGAGGACCATGTTCTATATGGTGCAATGAGGATATTGTCTTCTGAAAATGTTTGCTTCTTTGAAAAGCAAAGAAGCTACTGGAAAAGCTCACTAGTAGATTGAATTTCCTCCTCCAATGCCCTTTTTAGAATCCACACTTACTCTGCATCTGAAGACACAGAGGTACTTTGTTACCTGAAAACACTGAGCAGAGCACAAACACTTGTAAATTTTATGGAAAGGATGTGTTTAAGTTCTGTCTCTGCAGATTTGTAATTTTAATGTCTGTAGAAAGGCAAGAAATTCCCACTGGAGAACAAAGAACTGTGGCTTCCCCAGTGGGACATGTCATCTCTCTCAATTTTATTGTCTTCTCTGATGGATAACAGCAATCCAAGAGATCTGGGCTTCAAACTCTTCAAGTTTCCTGGACTCATCTGGAAAATGATCTTGATTGAGATCATTTTCTCATGTTGATAAGGAAACTTAAATTACTCTAATTCTGGTCCTAAAATCAAATTAGTCCAACCCTGTCCCACAACTTATAATGCCTCTACTTTGATGTGAGGGACTACTGGCGCCCCATAATTTCCCTGAAGCCCTGAAGTGTGTGATGGGCTCCTGTTTTCTAGTTTGCACATGGAGCACACCTTCTTGGGGGTAGTGATGGTTTTTAAGTCATCCTTTCCAAAGTGACAGTCTTGTGGCTCAAGCTCTAAGTGAAATATTAAAATTAAGAAAATAAGAGGAAGAGCTATAGGTCACATGTTATAGAAATCACAGGCAGATGGAAGCTAGTCAGAGCCGAGGCAGAGTCTGAGCTGGAGTCCACTCTAAACCTACATGATTCACTCCACCTTCTCTGAGAGAAAACCATGTAAAAAGAAGGCTCAGTCTCCTGGGTACTGTATAAAAATATATGTAAAAGCATTAAAGTGCTATATTAAAAAAGGATCCCCATTATCTGGAGTCAAAAGAAAGGACAGTCATTTCAAGCAGACCCAATTATGTTCCAGTTGTAGAAATCAGAAGATAGTTCTTCAACACTGCCATTACCAACATGTGAAGGGTTAGTACAAGCATGATAATGAATGAAACATTTGTTTTTTCTAGAGATAGCTGGAAACGTGGACTAAATGGAAATATATATAATGAAAACTTATATCCACAGACAGAATTTCCACATAAATGAGATGAGTGAGGTTGGAAAACTGAAGAAGAAAGTAACAATAATTGCCAAAGCATGAGTCCTTCAAAGCTACATGAGAGGGAAACATAAAACAGGAAAAGAGTGAAAGTCGTTGAACAAGTATTTCAGCATATGAACACTTAGGAAAGACACATCAAGGGTGGAGGAAAAGAATCCCCTCATGTAGCCCCCATCCTGGACCAACCACATGAAAGTTTTGTGCCTTTGGTGAATTGGGCTCTGCCTTACTCCCTGGCATAGCCCATTAATCACCAACGTGTCACCTGGAATACTGTCCCTTGTTGGGAGCTGACGACCGCACCCTGAAAATGGCGCTGGTTTCCTGCTTCTGCTTCTTTAGCAGTAAGAGTTGTTAGAGGTAAACAACTCCTTGTAAGGCTGTGGGGCTTGGCTCTGGCCTACTTCCGCTGCGCTGTACCTATTAGACTTTTCCACGTGGTGCTAGTTCATTGGCGAGGCTGGGTACTTAAGCTAGGGCAGACCGACCACTCGCACTCTTTCCTCGTTTGTTTCTGTTTTATCATCATCATTCAAAGATCCTGAGTAAACTGCTGAAAGAAGAATTCTGTGTCGTGTTTCCTTTGCTGGCAAGGGGTCATGACACCCAATACCTTTAATCTATCCATTTATTTTTCTGTGGTGCTGAGGATGGAACCCAGTACCTTGCACGTGCTAGGTGAGCACTCTATGGATGAGCCACAGTTCCAGCCCCCATTTTCAGTATTTTTTACTTTTGTTTCTCAGTAACAAAAGACTAGGTCTTTGGGGAAGCAGTTTTGCTGATTTTGTGAATTGGGAACATTTCTCTTGAAGAAAGACTGACAGGTCAAGGCACATGCAAAGGATTCCAGGGATGAGCAGTACATTCTTTCCAAGGATGAGGTGAAGATTATGTGGGTGAGAAGAGGGAAAGAGCTGGGGACATTTTTGGGCCATAAACTCTCCTTCCCCCATGAGGGAAATTATTCTTGCTGTTAGTTTTGTTAACCCAAATGAGAGATTTTCCTAAGCTACCAGTGCCACTAGATATAATTCCCTGGATAAAGCTCAGATTTGTCTTGAGAGGCAAGTAAAAAGTGAATAACCAACCCAGTGGTTCCAATACCAACAAACTAGACCTTGGGCTCCTTGGGGGCAAAACACTGGGGTTTACTCAATAATTAACAATCAAACAGCACCCAACACCCAATTAATGGGGGACGGAGAATTGGATCAGTGAGTGTGGGAGTCTGTGGGTGGCCAGCTGAGGAGGTTGCCTCTGGGGTACATTCCTTGCATCTGGGAGGTTTTTTAACACCAATGAGATAAACAAAGTGGTGAGAACACTGGCAAAATCCTCTGCAATATTCTAGCCAGGAAAATTCATGAGCACTTTAAAAGCATCTTAATGTTTACCCTCAGTCAAATGTATGTCAATCCGAATGAAACAATTTGAAAAGAGCTGTCAACATAAAAAGTTTCTGAAATCTGCTGGTTTCTGGATCACTGCAAAAACCACATGAGTCCATGGCTAAATACATAAGTAAAAATAGAAATCTAATAATGAGCATTCTCTTAAGACTTCTGTCCTGAAAACACTGCACAATGTGCTTTGATAACTAAATGATCATTTGATCGTTCTTCTAGCAACACTTGAGGTCCATAAAAAACTGTGGAACATGTCTGAATGGGACAGAAATGTTGGGATACCAACAAGAAAGTTTCACTGTACCTCAAAGGAGAAGGTTCATAAATCACCAGAATGCAGAAATGTCCACAAAACTTGAAATTAAAAACAAGGAACTGGGGTTTTGGCTCAGTGAAAGAGCACCTGCCTAGCACCTGTGAGGCACTGAGTTCGATCCTTGGCACCACATAAAAAAGAAATATATAAAATGAAGGTATCCTGTCCAAATAAAAACTATTAAAAAATAAAGATCAGATTTAAAATAAAAAAGAAAAGCTACTCCCTGCAATGGAGCATTTCTCCTAGACCAGCTTCCTGGACCCCCATATATGAGCATGATATGAGCAAGCTTAGAAAAATGGGTGAGAAATTACAGAACTCTGCTCTGGCCCCATCTCTAGTCCAGCCCCACTTAAATGTCCCTCTCCAAATAGCAACACCTCAGACCACGTATTTGCTGTCTCTCCCTTAAGAGCTTTCTCACATTTTTCCTTTCTTTCTTCTTGTGGTGCTGGGGATTGAACCTACCACCTTGTGCATGCAAGACATGCACACTACTGACCTCACTAAATCCCCGGCCTCTCACGTTCTTTCCTGAATGTGCATCTGTTTTCTAAATAGGTCTGTTCATGCACCTGACAATGATGAAGTTGTTTTCTGCTTTGAAAACCAAGGAACCTACTTTTTCTGAGCTGATGTCCCTCTCTCTCCCTGAAATCCCTTCCCACTACACAACCTCACACAGCAAAAGTCAGACTTGAGCTTTGTAATTGTGTGGGGTTTTTTATTGTTTGGGGTCTGATATCACATATATAACTGGAGGGAGGTAACTAGCAGCCATGCAGTATTTTTTTTAAGAGAGAGTGAGAGAGGAGAGAGAGAGAGAGAGAGAGAGAGAGAGAGAGAGAGAGAGAGAGAGAGAGAGAGAGAATTTTTAATATTTATTTTTTAGTTCTCGGCGGACACAACATCTTTGTTGGTATGTGGTGCTGAGGATCGAACCCGGGCTGCACGCATGCCAGGCGAGTGCGCTACCACTTGAGCCACATCCCCAACCCCATGCAGTATTTTTAATAAGCAAAAGACAAGGTTTGGTAGCACATGTCATTAAGGCCAGGAATTTGGAAGGCTGCTTCAGGAGGATATCAAGTCAGAGGCCACAGTTGGCCTCTTAGCAAGACCCTGCCTCAAAATAAAATATTCAAAGTTCTGACACTGGTGAGTCTTCATGAACAATGAAGGGTCAGAATTCCTGTTTCCACAGTCTACCCTTAGGATGCTGTGTGTAGGTATGTGACTGTTACCTTCCAACAGGACCTAGAGCTGTTGCTGGTGTCCACCTGTATTAATAAATAGATCAAATGAAGTGAGTAAATAAGTAAAGCAATAAAAAAAATCTGACATTGATGCAGGTTGTGATCTCGGAGATACAAAGGTTATGTTGTGTTTCTTGGATCTTGTGTTCTTGCAAGAGTGAATTTTAGATAATACATAAAATGTAATCAAAGTAGAGCAAAGTTTATTGGCCCAGAAATCACTATCAAGAAAGGAGGAGAAAAACAGTGAGTCTTCTCTGACATCTGTAGGCCTCACACCCCTTTGATCCTCAGGTTTATGGGAGATGCTCTGGGTTATTCCAGAGGCCTGCCCATAGAACAATTCCTACTCTTAACTGGCAGTAGGATGACATCGTGTTTGTAGGTTCCTACTTCACATGGTCTTGTCAAGAGACACCAAAGCAAAACCCGAGTGTGTGTGTTTGTGTGTGTGTGTGTTTGTGTGTGTCTTTGTAAATTTTAGTATAATACAAATTTTATTATGGCAGCTATTATGAAGACAAACAACAACAAGTGTTGGTGAGGATGTGGGGAAAATGGTACAGTCATACACTGGTGGTGGAATTGGAAATTGGTGCAGCCAATATGGAAAGCAGTATGCAGATTCCTTGGAAATCTGAGAATGGAACCACCATTTTACACAGCTATCCTGTGGAGCCAACCTAGAGACCCTTCAGTGGATGAATGGATAAAAAATATGCATTATTTATACACAATGGAATTTTATTCAGCAATAAAAAAATAAAATCTTGTGTGTGTGGGAGATTATCAACTGGTTCACTTGGTTTCTGACTTTTAGGGAATAGATTTTTTCTGAGATTCTCACCAGTATCTTTGCCTTTGTCAAAGGGTTATTGCAACTTACTTCTGTTTCTTGCTGTCTAACTTTTGTGGTTTTCCAATATGAGGTATGAGGTAGAAGTGGATTTTAAGTGGATATTTTTAATGTAAAAGTTCACTAATTACTATTAGAAGCAACAGATGAGCTCAGAACAGTAATAAAATTTAATATCATCAGTTATTTATGTGCATAAGAAAATAAGTAGCAAACATAAAATTAAAGACAGTTCTAATGACCATATTATCAAAAGTGAAATTCTTGGGAATTTTTCAGAAATGTGAACACTTGAACATTTAACAGGTCTTGCTTTTAGAGAATATAATATTATCCCTAAGCCACCTTCTTTTTTGTGGTGACCTTAAGTCATAGAAAAAAGATAGGAATTAAAAACTTTGCCCTGTGATCCTGAGGACAGGACTTAGGTGTGTTTTAAGAGTGAGCTCTATCATCATCCCATTCTTATATTTCTTTCAGATATGGTCTTGCCAAGTTAGTGAGACTAGACTCAAAGTTGTGACTCTCAAGGCTCGACTTCCAGGGCAGCTCGGGTTACATGCATGTGCCATCACAACCCTGGTAGTGATTAGTCTTTTTTGTTTTCTTTAGTTAAAGTGGACTCAGTAACTTATTTTATATATTTATTTTGATGTGGTGCTGAGGATTGAACCCAGTGCCTCACATATACTAGGCAGGTGCTCTCACCCAGAGCCCCATCCCCAGGGATTAAATTCTTAACTTTCATATTACAGGTTGGCTCAGGATAATATCTAGGTTTGCAAACGTGTATAATGTCCCCATTTTGTGAGTAGAAGGTAGAGGCCACAATGAGAGAAAATGTCTATCCTTATCCTTGGAAGAGGAACATCAACTGTGGATTCACCTGCAACCCCACAAACACACCCACACACATTACTTCCCTTTTACCTCTCCCCCACTTGAGCAATCAAGCCACATCCACTCCTCAAGGTGCAACATTGCATAAAGAGAAAGGACTGAGCCATAGTACCCTGGGGATCACAACGGGCACAATTTGCCTAGCTTATGGCAGAAACTAGCAAAGGAATGGCAGAGTTCTAGAACATCTCTGTCTCCTTTCTCTCACAAAAAAATAACTAGAGATTTCAATTATAAATAGATATATTTATAATTGAAATCTATAAATAGATATATTTATAATTTGGGGGGGTATACTAGGGATAGGTCCCAGTATCACTCAACCACAAAGCCACTGCCTCAGTCATGTTTAATTTTCTCTTAGAAACAGTGTCTCACTGAGTTGTATAGGTCCCTATTAATTTGCTGAGTCTGTTTTTAAACTTGTGGATTTTCCTGCCTCAGCCTCCCAAGCCATTGGGATTGCAGGTATGTGCCCCCACTCCCAGTTTCCTCATTCTTTTGTAGTTGTTGCTTTCTTTTGTTACATAAATTCAAGTTGAATAACAGTATGTTTAACAATACAGATATAGAGAAAAGCCAGTGATGTAGGTAAGCAATTGAACATATTCACCAGAAAGTATATTATATATTCACGATGGTGTATTACTCAGACATCAATACAAACTCCTCTTACGGTCAGCAAAGTAGATGAAATTGGATGATGTCATGCTAAGGGAAGAAATACACAATAGTGTCACATCTCATATGTTAACTAATATAATATCATGTGCAAGTACAATAATGATTAGTATGGCTGAGGAGTGTGTGGGGGGCAGAAGAGGATGTTTGGATATTATGAATACATGTATATGCATATATATAAACATCAAACTGAATCCCATAAATATTTGCAATTGCTATGTGATGATAAAAACCGTCATCTCTCATAATTATCAAATTTTGCACTAAGAACACAATCCTACTGTCTTTTGGAATTTCCAGTATATGATGCGATATTATTGATGATGCTCTCTGATAACAACCAGGCTCTCCCTACACATCCATTCTATTTTCTTCCAGGCTCTGAACATAGAGTACACAATATATTTCTGCATCTGAATCATCTCACTTAGCCTAAAGTCCTCCAGCTTCTCTGTGTTATTGGAGAATATTCTTTTGTTTCTGGGGTTTGGACCCAGGGTTGCCTTTCCTGTGACAGAGATCCACCATCATTATGTTTTTCAGTTTTAAGACAGAATGTTACCAAACTACTAAGGCTAGTCTTCAAATTTTGGCAACACTGCCATATACACCATCCTTATTTTAAAGTTGAGTAATAAGTGAGGTGTGGAGGCACATTTCTATTGTCATGCTAGGGACTCAATAGGCTGAGGGAGGAGAATCACTATCTTGGAGCCAGCCTCGCATCTTGGTGACACCCAATGCACCGTAAAAGACCTTGTCTCAAAATAATTTTTAAAAACTGACAAGGTTATATATGTATGTTGATACATTTGTTTGTAAACACAATGACAAATCTCTCTTTCTCTATTATCTGTAATATACCATAGTTTCTTCTTCCTGAGTTACTCTTTGGAAATTTAGGTTGTGGATATTATGCAGTTAACATTGGAGGGTAGATATTCCTAAAGATGGATTTTATTTCCTTCAATTGTTGAAGTGGTTAATGTCAGATGTCCATTTGAGTGGATTGAGATACCCAGAGAATTGGTTTGGAAGTCTCTCCAGGTGTCTGTGAGTGTGCTTCCAGAAGGCTGAGTCAGTAAGCATGGGGAATACCTGTAATAAACATATGTATTGGTGTTCAATAGGTTTGATTTTAAAAAAGCAAAAGAAGCAGTCACTCACTTATGCTCCAAGATTCTTGAAGTTCCCTTTGGGGACTTGCACCATTGGCTCTACCTGGGTCTTTTAAAAATTTTTTATTTGTTTAAATTAGTTATCCATGACAGTAGAATGCATTTATATACTATGATATATCATACATAGATGGAATATAATTTTTCATTTTTCTGAGTATACATATTGTAGAATCACATGGGTCACACAGTCACATACATACATAAAGCAATAATGTCTGTTTCATTCTCTTTATTACCCCCACATCCCCTACCTTCCCCTCCTTTCACTTTCCTCTACCTAATGTAAGTTAATGCAATCTTTTATTTCTTTTTCATTACAATTTTTAACACACATATATACCACAATTTTTGTATCTTTTTTATGCAACGCATGTTGACACACAATTCAAGTCTTCATACATGTATTTTAAATGTATGACACATTCTACCAACCTTGCTAATTCCTGTCCCCCTCTCTTTTCCTCCCACCCCTCTGCCCTATCTAGAATTCATCTATTCCTCCTATGCTACCCCTGCATACTCCACTGTAAGTCAGCCCCCTTATGTCAGGGAAATATTCAGCATTTCTTTTTAGAGGTCGGTCATTAGTAGCTTCACTTATCATTATCTTCGCTTATTCCATCCATTTACATGCAAATGCCATGATTTTATCCTTTTATTGCTGAGTAAAATTTCATTTTGTATATATGCCACATTTTTTTATCTATTCATCCACTGAAGGGCATCTGTGTTGGCTCCATAGTTTAGCTATAGTGAGTTGTGGTGCCATAAACATTGATCTGGCTGTAGTATGATGTTTTTAAATCTTTGTGCTTAGACTGAAGAGAGGGATAGGTGGGTCAAATGGAGGTTCCATTCTCATATTTCCAAGAAATCTCCATACTACTTTCCAAATTGGCTGCACCAATTTGCAGTCCCACCAGAAGTGTATGAGTGTACCTTTTCCCCACATCCTTGTCAACACTTAAGTTGTTTGTCTTCATAATATCTGCCATTCTATCTGGAGTGAGATGATATCTTAGAGTAGTTTTGATTTGCATTTCTCTGATTCCTATAGATGATGAGCATTTTTTTCATATATTTATTGATTGTATATCCTCTCCTGAGAAGTATCTGTTCAGGTCCTTAGCCCACTTGTTGATCAGGTTATTTGTTTTTTTATATACCAGGATCATTTAAGTCCTCTGTCCTGAACCACAGCTGTTTCATTTGCCTCCTAATATTGTGAAGCTTCTAGCTTCTTGGACTGAGCTGTTACCAGTTTCCCAGTGTTGCCATCCTACAGGCAAAATTTTGGTGACTATTACTTCCATGATTATGTGAGTAAATAAAATAAGCTCCCATCTGTATACATATGTACATTTTTATGTATTCTATTTTTCTGAAGAATCCTAAAAATACCGGCATATTCTCAATGTCTGGGTCACATTGCATCTCTAGTTATAATTTTTTGAAAAAACCCTTATAGGTTTTTAAATGTCTATTCAAATTTATATTCCTGGCAAGGATGTCCAAGTGTCTCCTTTTCTGCATGTCCTCTGAAGTATGTGCTACCTACCAACATTTTCAGGATTGAGCCCACAAGCGTGTGGTTATATCTCATTGTGATATAACCTGAAAGAATAAAAATTCCAGAAGAAAATGAGAATTTTTTTTGCCATTGGTGTTGATAATGGTTTTCGATAGAATATGCAGAGACTGGGCAAGGAAAAACAGCTGAGACTATATAAAGATAAAAATGGTTCTATACAGCAAAGGAATCAATCAATGAAATGTAAAGTAGACTGGGTTAAAGAAAACTGATTCTAGCCCCATGTCTTAGAAAGCTCGACATCCAAAATATAAGAAACTTACACAACTCACTAAAATTTAATATAAACCCCTCATAAACTAACTTAAATATAGTAAAATACCTAGCTTCTGCCCTAAAAATTAAACAAGTGTGTAAAGACTTATGAAAGTTACTCAAGATAATGTATTAGGCTACATAAAATGATAATTTAGCTTTTCTGCTTTATTTATCTCACAAGATTATGGTGCACACTCTCCATCCTTCACGGGGCATCTTGAGATCAATTAGCAATATGCCAGGTTCTCAGATTCTCACATTATGCTTCCTCATTATTCCATCTTATTTGCCAAAAAATTCTCGAGTCTGGAAAACAACAAAATATAGACAAATTGCTAGATAATCATCAACTTTGAAAATTACTTCAGAAATCAATAAATACATTAGTAGACCCAGATGTGACAAAATATAATATAGACCTACAAATCAACATTTAACTTTACAACTTCTCAAAAAATACTTGTAATTATGCTGATATGGGAGCACATGCCACTAGTCCTCACTACCTCGAGGCCACAGCAGGAGGAGGATTTAGGCTAAGGAATTTGAGGCCAACCTGGCAAAAACCCAGCTATAAAAATTGACCCACTAAGAAAACTAAACAGTAATAACATAAGGTGCCTTCACAGGTGATTTCTCTGAAACATGTAATAAGAAATCACTAACAATAATTCATGATCACGTCTAAATATAGACGAAGAAAACTTACTAATTCTGTAAGACAAGAAATACCAAATAACACAGCATAAGAATAGACAATGCAGACCATCTTCCTATAGATGTTGATGCAGATATTCAAAACCCCTAGAAACTAAGAACAACAACAAAAAGTATTATTGGACTTCATGACCAAGAGGGACATTGTCATATGGTAAGTTTCCAAAAATCATTTTGATAGAGAAAAGCTTTTGGCAAATCACTTACCAAATTACTGTAAAACCTAAGGCCAATTACAACCAGGGGAAAATTCTTTTTAAATCCACTTAAGGGCAGCTATGAAATGTTTTCATACTTAATGGTGTGAACTGAAGTATTTATCAATTTATTTTTAGAAATAGAAAAAAATGCATGCTTTTCTAACTTCTAAATATTGTTTGAGAATATTAAATGGATTTTATACATCAAAAATCAAATAGCATATGCAGATGATACTATTATTTCTATAATGTTTCTAAGCAATATCCATGAAATAATGAAACATAAGAATTAGTTCAATAATGTCATGGGTAAAATGGTCATTAAATCATTTAAATTATATACAGTAGCAATGAGGAGTGTTAAAATCAAGGCACAATCCATTCACAAATATAGGGAAAATAATCTAAATGAAAGTATTATCAAAATAATTGTTCACTGCAAAGTAAAAAGTAAAGGTGAAAGTAAAATGCAAAAAAAGATCATGGAAACAAAATGGGAAAACTGTTAATATTCAATGATGAAAAGTTTGATTTTGGGTTTTAAGGGTCGATAGGCTTCCTCCAGACTAGTGTGTGGGGTGGGGCCAGGCTTCCTCCTCTGATCTGGCCAGGCGCGGTGCTGGGTTTCCTCCTTGGATCTGATATGTATTCTATATATGTGAGTTAAGTTATTAATTGAGTTATTGATCTCTATAGTTTCTTTATTCAACTTTTGTTTGGAAGATCTATCCAGTGGTGAGAGAGGTGTGTTAAAGTCACCCCAGATCATGTTGTGGTCAATTGGACTCTTGAACTTGAGAAGAGTTTGTTTGAACATAGGTGCCCCGTTGTTTGGGGCATATATATTTATGATTGTTATGTCTTGTTGGTGTATGGTTACCTTGAGCAGTATGAGATGTTCTTCTTTATCTATTTTGATTAACTTTGGCTTAAAGTCTACTTTATTTAATATAAGTATGGAGACCCCTGCTTGCTTTCAAGGTTCATGTGAGGGGTATGTGTTTTCCCAATATTTCACCTTCAGTCTGTCTTTTCCTGAGTCTCCTGGAGGCAGAATATTGTTGGATTTTTTAAAATCCAGGCTACTAGCCTATGTCTTTTGATTGGTGTGTTTAAGCCATTAATATTTAAGGCTATTATAGAGTCATGGTTTGTATTTCCAGCCATCTTTGTTTATTTTTGCTACTTGACTTGAAGTGTTAATTATTGTTTAATTTGTAATGTGTATCTACATATTGATACAAGTTAAAAAATAATTTAATTTTAATTGAACATTTATAGTGATCAAATCAGTGCAACTTCTACCTTCTAAAATATCATTTTGATGTTTCAAACCTGTGAAATCTTCTTAGAATGTTCAGAGTCTAATAATTACTTATACAATTCAAACTATGGGCTATAAAACCCTCTTAACTGCTTTTTGGCACTCCTTGCCAACTGTCTCTTGAAACAGATGTAAAAAGCTTTTCTCTTTTGTGGTTCTTTGTGATCAACTTTTTCAGCTTCAACATATGAGTGCAAACATACAGGATTTGTGAAATATGAAAAATCACTAGAAAAAGACAGTCTCCCATTGTAAATTCAGAAAAAAAGAATATACATTTAAAAATTGTAGACTATTATCCCAGTGACTTGTGAGGCTAAGAAAGGAGGATGATGAGTTCATATCCAGCAACAGCAAGGCCCAGAGAAACATGGTGAGATGCTGTCTCTAAATAAAATATAAAATAGGTGTGAGGATGTGGATCACTGGTTGAGTGCCCCTGAGTTTAATCCCTGGTACCCCCCAAATATTTTAAATAACTACGCCTTAGTTATTTTTGAAAGATCTATATATAAATGGCATATGCCAATTCTTATGAATTTATTTTATGTAAGTCAAATATTATATGAATATTTTTATAGTATAAGCTTAAATTGATCTATATTATCATGTAAAAAATAACTTAAAAATTGTTTTAGGTGAAGCTGAATGCCTGCAATCCCATTGGCTCAGGAGTCAAAGGATTGCAAGGCCAATGTTCAATAACTTAGCAATATTTTTCTTCAATATAAAAAAAATGGCTGGTGATACAGTTTAATGACTAAGTGCCCTGGGTTAAATCTGTGGTATAAAGGAGAGGAGGAGGATTTTAAAATCGCCTTATCTCAACAACAAAAACAAATGTGAATTTTAAAACCAAAAACTGCATTCTATCACTTTTCTGTGACACACAGACTCTGCTTTAATTCATTTTAAACATTTGAATCTTACACAATCTAAGTTTTCTAACACTCAATAAATGACATGTTTTAATCAAGCGGGTCTCCAGGCCATTGGATGAATTTAAGATCAGTATAGCTGAGAAATCTGCAGTTATACAAACTGCAGTGTGCAGGTGCCATGAATTTGCAGTAATAGTCAAAAACTCATGGATGGATTGTTCATTGCCTTGAAACTGTTGGAAAATTGTTTTCTGATGGTAAATTTATATATCAGTATTGGGAAGAACTTAGACCCTTTCCTGATAGTATGCTTCAAAGAAAGGGACACAATTTTATGCAATAATGAGGAGAACTAATCTTCATACAGGTAGTGGCCAGGAGAAAGCACAGTCTGGTCATTCTGCTAGCTCCAGTTTTGAACCAGAATCATAACTAAATGATGTGCATCAAGTATATATGGTTAAAATTGTGTAAATGTGCCATGGTAGTGTTCTGAAGAAATATCTATAGTAATGTCCATCCTAAGTTACCATTGTTAGAAAGCATCCTAGAGAATGGGAATGATTCACAGATGACTGAAATCCTGAGCTAAGTACCTTCCCAGCTGTGCACATTATGCCTTGCACAACATAGTCCAGGAGATCATGAGACATAACACAAGCTCTAAGACATCAAGGACGTAATCTGAGAAACACCCCTAAAACAAGGGTCTAAAGAGTGATACTTCTAGCTTGGTCCATGGGTGCCCCATCGTACTGGCCACTCATGTCCTTTATGCACTGGAGAAATCAAGCTGCTTCTTGGAGTGGGCATTATGTGTGGAAGTATATGTATATCACAGGGAATCTAACACAGATTTCTGAAATAGGTTACTTTTGAAGAATTCACATATGGTAAGAAGAAGGAAAGGCCAAGGGAGGATATGAGAAAAAACAGATCGCACATGAAAAAAAAAATTCAAAAAAAAATCACAAGTTTTGTTTCTTAGAGCTGATAGTAAAGACTCCCTCTAGTATCTGGATCCAGGAAGGAGTCATGTTAGATATGGTACTGTCACTAAAGTCAGGAAAGGCTGTGTGATCCATGCACCATCATCTGTGTTGCCACCATCTAGTGAGGACTGCTCAGGCAGTGGACATGAGCTGGTGGTCAGGACAAAGTAGAGAGAATTACAGGAGAAGGACACCCCACTGCAAGTTAGGGTTATTTGGACCGTCTGTGTGGGCACATTCAACAGTGAAAGTGAGAGGAAGAAACATCTCTTCTCCCATATGCAGTGTGAGCACCATCCTGTTCATAATGGGAGAGGAAATAGGATCTGTCACCCCTAACAACACATACGCAGACTTACAGCTTGGGGTTGTCCTCATCTCACAGCTCAGCTTCATCACTACTGCCAACCCTCCCCATGTCCTCTTTGTATTCACTAACAGACAAAAGGGAGATGAAGAATTGAGACTGGTCTTGCTTCAAGCAAGTGGGCTTGGGACTGATTTCAGCCTCGGCAGAAACCTCTTACATGTGGCTCTTTGTGTGCTGGGAATCCATGAAGAGCACCAGGGAGAAATGACTGACACCTCAGAGAGGGCGACACCATCACCCAGCCCCTCTGCTGCAAAACACACCCTCCAGTAACACAACGAGCAAACCCTGGGCAAAACTTGACTGAATGAATGGCAGCTCTTTGTGAGAAGTAGATATGAGAATCATGGGTTGCTTTTATAAATTGTCAGGGTATTAAAATACAGCTCAGGGTTCACACTTACAGCTATGATATTTATATTACTATTATCTTAAATTTCTCCAGAGAAAAGCCACTAGAAGAGAAATTGTTCTTTAAAGTCAAGAAAGAAGAAGCCGCAGAGGTCCTTCTCTGTGGGGACAAGTGCATGGAGTACTGCATACAGGGCATAGGTTAAGGGTGTCTACGTGGCAGGGCTCTCGCCATGCTAGGCTTGTGAGTGGCAAACTGCTTACCCCATCAGCACAACTCTGGGCATGAGGCCATGTATTTTAGTCCCACTACTTTATTGTTTACTGAAAGGACAGTTAGTAGACATTGCATTGGTGGCTGTCTATATTTTGCTTAGGCACTGCCTGAGTACATATACATGGTAACTGCACAATAAAATCAGGCCTGCTTCCTGATTGGTCTCTGGAGGACTTGAGTAGAGACCCCACAGCCACACTTTCCTCTACCCTGTTCTGTGGACCTCCTCAAGGATGAGAGAGCCCATGCACTTCTCTGCAGACCCCAAGCTCTTATTACTGAGAAATCCACACAATCCTGCAGGAGAGTCTTTTTCCCCTGACTGATATTGCGATGGAAGAGTCAAGTTCAGCATTCAGATTTCCTGCTTTATCTTGTTCTCTGTGTCTTGGGGGTCACAATTATCTGTGCATGATAATGACATAAAAAATTGAATTTTGGAAAAATAATCTGAAAGTGACCAGGGCAGGATGGGTTTCAAGTGTCCTGAATGTTCCTCTAAGCAAAAATGAATTTACACATTTCCATTATTAGATATTACATAAGTTTTTTAGGGATTAAAACAGAATGGACTAATACATAAAAATATTCTTCCAAATTCTTGTGAATTATATTCCTAAGCCTATAATTTGGGACCATGAATTGGAACTTAACATATTTATTTGATTTTCTATAACATTTAATGTACTTCCTTCTGATCACAGTCCCTTGATTGACACTTACCAACTGAAAATTCTTAACCATGTGAGATTCCATTTCTGTAAAATGAGGTTTTGAACATAGAACCTCATTTCCATCTAAAGATTTCAAAATGTACATTTATTCAAACCAAAATTGTTCTATGATTTATGAAGATGACCTAAGCAAGATTATCAATCAAAATATTAAAACTTATTAATTCCCCAGTAATAAGTATACAAATTAGTAGTGTTTAAAATCTCTACATGACATACCATATGTAAGTTATGTCCCATGAAGTTATTAAATTGAAAATTTAAGAAGTAAAACTGACATTCCCTATAAGAAAAATTGACTCATTTTAGCAGGATCTCAAAGAAGCAAACATCGTTAGAAGACAATATCCTCATTACACAATACAGAACATGGTCCTCTGGGCTCCAACAGTCCTAATGAGGTCAGAGGACCATGTTCTGTATGGTGAAATGAGGATATTGTCTTCTAAAGACGTTTGCTGCTTTGAAGAAGCAAAGAAGCTACTGGGAAAACCCACTAGTAGATTGAATTCTCTCCTCAAATGCCCTTTTTAGAATCCACACTAACTCTGCATCTGAGGACACAAAGGTACTTTGTCAACTGAATAAGCTGAGCAGAGCAAAAACACGTGTAAGTTTTATGGAAAAGGATGTGTTTAAGTTATGTCTCTGCAGATTTGTAATTTTAATGTCTGTAGAAAGGCAAAAAGTTCCCACTGGAGAACACAGAACTGTGGCTTCCCCAGTGGGACATGTCATCTCTCTTAATTTTATTGTCTTCTCTGATGGATAACAGCAATCCAAGAGATCTGGGCTTCAAATCCTTAAAGTTTCCTGGACACATCTGGAAAAGGAACTTGATTGAGATCATTTTCTCATGTTGATAAGGAAACTTAAATTACTCTAATTCTGGTCCTAAAGTCAAATTAGTCCAAACCTGTCCCACAACTTATAATGCCTCTACTTTTATGTGAGGGATTCCTGGCACCCCCATAATTTCCCTGAACCCTGAAGTATGTGATGGGTCCTTCTTTCCTAGTTTGCACATGGAGCACACCTTCTTGTGGCTAGTGATGTTTTGGTAAGTCATCTTTTCCAAAGTAACAGTTCTATGGCTCAAGCTCTAAGTGAAATGTTAAAATTAAAAAAAAGAAGAGAAAGACCTATAGGTCACATGTTGTAGAAATCACAGGCAGATAGAATCTAGTCAGAGCTGAGGCAGAGTCCAAACTGCAGTCCACTCTAAGAAACCAACATGATCAACTCCACCTTCTCTGAGAGAAAACCATGTAAAAAGCAGGCTCAGTATCCTGGGTACTGTATATAAATATACATAAAAGCATTAAAGTGCTATATTAAAAAGGATCACCGTTATCTGGAGTCAAAAAAAAGGACATTCATTTCAAGCAGACTCATTTATGTTCCAGTTGTAGAAATCAGAAGATAGTTATTGAACACTGCCATTATCGACATGTGAAGGGTTAGTACAAGCATGATAATTAATGAGACATTTGTTTTTTCTAGAGGTAATTGAAAACTTGGACTAAATGAAAATATAAAAAATGAAAACTAATATCCACAGACAGAAATTCCACATGGATGGGATGAGGGAGGTTGGAAAACCGACGAAGAAAGTCACAATAATTGCTAAAGCATGAGACCTCCAAAGCCAGATGAGAGGGAAACATAAAACAGGAAAAGGGTGCAAGTCATTGAACAAGTATTTCAGCATATGAACAGTTAGGAAAGACACATCTAGGGTGGAGGAAAAGTATCCCCTCATGCAGCCCCCATCCTAGACAAGCCACATGAAAGTTTTGTGCCTTTGGTGAATTGGGCTCTGCCTTACTCCCTGGAATAGCCCATTAATCACCAAGGTGCCACCTGGAATACTGTTCCTCATATACACTCACCTCCTGGGAGGCTTCTGAATGAGCCATGGCAGAGAGTTGGCAAGTACTCCCAACTTTGTTGAGCCAAGAAGATCTCTTTGGAGGGGTGGAGAATTGCATACCACACCTTTGTTGTAATGTGGACATGCTGTGTAATTAGATGTTGTCGAGTCCAATCTCTCTGTAGCCCTGATTTTTCATAGAGAGGCAAATAATTTCATCACTAATTGTGAGGATTAGGCCAAAACATACTGAACAAGTGGGTTCCAACCAGTTCAAGAAGGCTCTCTGGGGAGCTGGGCATGGTGGTATTTGCCTCTAATCTCAGCAGCTTTGAAGGCTGAGAAAGGAGGACCATGAGTTCAGAGACAGTCTCAGTGAAAAAAATTTACTAAGCAGATCAGTGAGATCCTGTTTCTACATAAAATAGGGATAGGGAAGTGGCTCAGGGGTTGAGTGCCCCTGAGTTCAATCTTCATCATCGTACCCCCCCCAAAAGAGAATGTCTGGGGAGTGAGTCTCAGGCTTTTGATTTATAACAACTTTCATGGAGTTCTAAAGTGTACAACTAGTATAGAATAAGTGTTATGGGCCAAGCTCTGGGTTGGATGTGCATGCATTTGAATCCAGGATTTTATATATATTTATATATATCATAGATTTGATGTTGATCTACTGATGGAATATTTTCTACAGAAGGCATGTATTTGCGTTAGTTAAAGTCTGAAATAGTAGACATATATTTTAAACCATCTGCAGCTACATATTGAAAAATAATAGTCATCAGAAAATAATGTATGTGAAGCTAGCTCATTTCATGATTCTTTAGAACATGTAGATCTATAAGGCAAGATAGTAAGAGAAACAATATAAGTGAAACATTCATGAACTTGGCATACCATTTAAAAATCTGAGGTGAATGTTGGTCCACAATCTGACTTCCATAACAAGACCCCTACAGCACAAATATTAAAAATCAAGAATAAATAAAGGGGATAGATTCAAACTAAAAAGCTGCTTCTCAGAAAAAGAAACAATAATTGAAGAAAGAATCTACAGATTTTATACAAATCTTTACTACACATAATTCAGAAAAAGCACTAATGTCTAGGGAATATAAAGAACTCAAAATTTACAACCAATAAAAAAAAGAACTCAAAATTAACACAAACAACAACAACAAAAACCAATTAACAAATTGACTCACAAACTGAACAGACAACTTCACAGAAGAAATATAAGCCATCAACAAATATATGAAAAAACATTCCACCTATCTAGCAATTAGGAGAATATAAATCAAAATTACTTTAAGATTATATCTCACTTCAGTCAGAATGGCAATCATTAATAATACAGGCAACAATAAATGTTGGTGAGGTTGTGGGAAAAAAGGAACACTCACACATTGCTCATGAGATTGACTCCAAATTAGTGCAACCACCATGGAAAGCAGTATGGAGACGCCTTGAAAAACCAGAATGGAAAGACCATTTGAAACCAGCTATCCCTCTCTTCAGACTATACCTAAAGGAATTAAAAACAGCATACTACAGGGAAACAGCTGCACCAATGTTTATAGCAGCACAATTCACAATAGATAAACAATAGAACCAACCTATGTTTCTTTTAACAGATTAATGGATAAATAAAATGTGAGATATATATATATAAAATTTCCCCCCCCACACTTAGCTTTAAAGATGAATGAAACTATGCCATTTGCTAGTAAAAAAAGATAGAGTTGAAGAATATCATGCTAAGTGAAATAAGCCCCAACCCCCCCCCCCCACACACACACAAACACAAAGGCCAAATGTCCCTCTAATAAGTGTATGCTAATTCACAATGGGGGTGGGGAAGAGTAGTTATTTAGTTTAAGTAGAGAGAATTGCAGAGAGGGGACGGAATATGGGGATAGAAATGATAGTAGAATGAAACAGACATTACATATAATACATAATATACATAGATGCTAAAGCACTCAACAAGGGCAGGGGAGAAAATAGAAATTCAGTGGATTAGACAAAGTTGGATTGAAGAAAAGAAAAGGGAAATAGGAATACAAATGACAGTAGAATGAATCAGACACAACTTTTCAATGTTTATATATAAATACACCACCAGGGAAGGTCCACACCATGTACACCTCAAGAATGGAATGCTAACTAAAATGAGTTTTACTCCATATATAATATGTCAAAATTTGCTCTACTATCATGTATACCTAAAAAGAGTAATAAATTTTAAAAATGACAAGGGAAAATTTGTATACTGAGAAGTTTTGTCAGTTAAAAACTCTTCAGTGAATTGTAATGTCATTAAGGTTAAATAAAAGTATAAAAGAGTACTTTGAGCCCATACAAAACAACAATGGTAAATAGAGTTTCCCATGTCAGTCTGTGCAACTAGCTATAATTACAAAATTTTTGGTTTACACCTCTTTTCTATTTGTTTTACAAAGCAGCACAAGAACAATACTTACAAGTTGAGCAGAGAGGAAACATTACACAGCAGTGTTATGAATACTATGAATAGTGCTTTGGGCACTTAAAGAAAGCACTATCAATTTCCTCCCCCATGAAATAAAAAATCATGCAGTTGAAAGACACACTAGTTACTGATTAGATAACACATACATGTGTTTGTGACATTCAGTATGTGGGCAGCTGCTCAACTTGGCAGGTCAGATGCAATAGATAAGGAAGACACTCTCATCACACAAGAGAGTGTTTCCTTGAGTAATACTATGAATGCAAAAGAGAAAGCATAAGTGAAAGACACAGGCAACTGTATTGCCAGACTAGGAAAACCCCAACACTGAACCTATGTACTGGGGAGTCCCAAAGAGCTTTTCAGGGTCCTGACTGGGAAGTGCTGCGCAGAGCATCCTCTCCACAGGTGAGAGTCTTAAGTCTTGTTCTAACTTGTATTGAAAGTGAAGCCGAATAAATACAAGTTAGAACAAAGAAAATTTCATTCTAACATCTTGCATGACCTGGTGATCCCCTGAAGAACACCAAGTCCTCCCAAGAACAGGTCAGATCCTAGAGGAAGGAGTGATATCCTTGAGATGACTAAATAAATTGGGATTTCAATGAGTGAGCCACCCAGCCAGATGCATTGAGAAATCAGCATTCTTTATCTGTTTCATCAAGGATTGCAGACATCATTTAATCAAGAAAAGGGAAGATCTTTAGTATTTTCCTTAGACCTCTAGAACTGAATCTTCCCTCCTGGCCTTATAAATAGTTTAAACTCCTATATGTAAAATGAAGCCAGTTTTCTGCATAAAACAATGTGGAGATAAGCATGAAACCTAGTGATTTACCCTTTGGAATAAAGAATGGTGTGATTATTATTCTCCTAGAACTTATCATTATATTTCAATATTAGTTTTCCAAATAAAGTTAAATGAAACGTTGGTGGGTGGTGTTTTGTTGACCCAATAGGTTCACATATGAAGAGAATATTGTGTTTTTACTTTTTGAACTAGACTTGTAGATGAGAGTCTAAGGTTTATTTCAATCAAAATTGTGTTTCTCTCTCTGTGGTGTCATGGGCTCTTGGAGCTATAAGATCTGAGGAGGGACAGGGTTACTTCATAGTATCTTATAATTACTGGGTTGCAGAGGGTTCTTGGAGACCATGACACATGCTATCTATCGTATAATCCAATAAGTATAACAAACATTATATTGTAAATTATTTAGTAGAACCAAAGGGTCTACAAAATGAAAATATATAATGAGATAAAAAATGTGGGGGCATAAATGCTCCTATAGTATGTCTTTTTCTTTTTATAGTCATCATTTTACATGTTTCTAGGTACACTGTTTTACTGGGTATCCAAAACTAAAGAAGTGGTCTCAAATTATAATGTTTTTTCTATACTAGATGTGAGTATTGTCACCTCAGTGATGAAAGTCATAGAATTCATGAGGAACTGCATGGTTTCTTCAGTCCAAGAGTCAGGACGGGACTATGGACCATGTGGATTCCCCAGGAAACATTAAGACTCTTTCCTCCTTCAGCAACCCTCCTTTATTGCCTGAATATGCACCTTGGCTCCTAGTCTCTTGGGTCTTTCTTCTCTCCCTGATTGGGAGCTTGTATAACTCTCCGGAGTTGTAGATCCCTTAGGGAGTACTGCTAGTCTATAAGGTGAAATGTTAAACTCATGATTAAAACTAGGGATATTTGGGCATTATTTTAATATCCCTAGGTCCTTCCTATAACTTTCTTAATTTTCTCAAAATTACATACAAGAGAGTATATAATTTACATAAATAATATTCTTCAAATAATACTTGATTAAACGTATGAAATAATTAATAGAGACGTTATAGCATTATTTACACAATAGAATGTTTTACTATTGCATCGATTGATTAGCAACGTGATTCGTGTGAGATTGTGACCTAATAACCTCATTAAATGCATGACAAGGTTTACATTAAGAAATCCACACTTTATTTAGTATCAAATTGCATCTGTAATAAAATATAAGTAAAAATACTATGTAAAACAAGCATGGTGGACCATGCCGTGACCCTAGAGATGTGAGAAGCTTTGCAAGTTCAAAGTCAGGTTCCATAACTTAGTGAGGCCCTATACAACTTAGCAAAACTTGTCTCTAAATATAAAAGAAGAAAATCTGAGGATGTGGTTTACTGATTAAGTGCCCCTAAGTTTAAGAGACTCTTAAAAATTTAAATTTTAAATTTTATATAAATCTTAAATGACTTCTGAAATAATCAACTCTGAGTATTATTATTTCTCCAGTTGTGAAAAATGAGACTCTTTTTTAATTGTTGATTTATACTAAAATTATATTCTTTTAGGGATGCACAATTCTATACTTGTATTTTCTTATTTCTGCAATATCAGCTAAAGATGTTAAGAAATTTTTCAGCAAATGTCAAAAGCAATTACCCATTTTCTACATTTAAATGATTCTTTTTTCCACCTAGGTCCCAAATACTTCAAGGAATGGGCTATACATAAGAAACTTACTACAATCTTTATATTTGTCAAACTGTTTTTGTAAATATTTTGCTGTTATCTAAGGTACACACTTTGGACAAATGCTACTCCACATTTGCTACAGATATGAGGTCAGAAATTAAAAAATGTTGGAAATTTGAATATAGTCTTGGACATTTTTTGGGTTTCCATATGCTATAAATCCTCCAGTGTTCTAAAAATGTTTGATCAATGGCCAAAAGCTTTGCAAAAATTTTTCCCCATGTTCTCTCACTCGTATGAATTCTGAGTTGCTGAGTAGGGTGTGAACAACTATTGGAGACTCTGTCACTTATTTTAAATTTATATCATTTCTGTGCTATCATGTCTCTGGTGTGAAATAGTGTTGAACTACTGTGAAATAAGGGTTGACTCATCCTCAAAGATACTGATGCAATGTTTTCATTGTAAAAATTCTCTCCAGTATAAAATCTATAATGTTACTAAGATGTGATCTTCAATATTAAAAGCTTTGCCATTCTTCACATTTATAGGACTTCTCTCTAGTATGGGTTCTCTGGTGTCGAGTAAGTGATAATTGTTGATTAAAATCTTTGCCACATTCTCTACATTTGTAGGGCTTCTCTCCAGTGTAGATTCTCAGGTGCTGGGTAAGTGATGATTTTTGACTGAAACTCTTGCCACACATTTGACATTTGTAGGGCTTCTCTCCAGTATGAATCCTTTGTGACAATTAAGCTGTGATGTGCTATTAAAAGCTTTGGCACACTCTTTACATTTGTAGGGCTTCTCTCCAGTGTGGATTCACTGGTGCCGAGTAAGTGATGATATTTGACTAAAACTCTTGCCACACACATTACAATTGTAGGGCTTTTGTCCTGTATGAATCCTGTATTGGCGATCAAGATTCGAATATATATTAAAACTCTTGCCACACACTTTACATTTGTAGGGCTTCTCTCCAGTATGAATCCTGTTGTGGCGATCAAGATTTGAGTTAGTATTAAAACTCTTGCCACTCACTGTACATTTGTAGTGCCTCTCTCCAGTATGAATCCTGTTGTGGCGATCAAGATTCGAGTTTATATTAAAACTCTTGCCACACACATTACATTTGTAGGGCTTCTCTCCAGTGTGGATTCGCTGGTGCTGAGTAACTGATGATTTTTGACTGAAACTCTTGCCACATACTTTACATTTGTAGAGCGTCTCTCCAGTATGAATCCTGTTGTGTTGATTAAGCTGTGAGTTTGTATTAAAACTTTTGTCACACACTTTACAAATGTACGGCTTCTCTCCCGTATGAATGCTCTGGTAATTTTTAAGGCTTGGTTTTTGACTGAAAACTTTGCAAAATTGTTTACATATGTAGGGCATTACTCTAGGATGTGTCCACTGGTGACAAATAAGATTGGAGCTTGTATTAGAAGTTTTGTCACATTCTTTGCATTTGCATGGCATATCTCCTGTACGAACACTGTGATGTTGAGTAATGTTCTTGAGTGCATTGCATTCTTCACATTGGTAGGTCTTCTCTGCAGAATAAATTTTTTGGTGTTCAGTAAGGGTGAAAAACATTTTAAAGCTTTCACACACTTTTTACATTTACAAGTCTCTCCTTCAGTCTAAATTCTCTGTTACTTAACAAGTTATAACTTTTCACTAGAAGTTTTTTCACATTCTTTAAATTTGTGGAATTTATCACTGTCATATTTTTTAAACACAGCACATACTATATCAAAGCATTTGCCTGCTGAATATCTTCTATACATATGGGGCTGTCTTTCTCTATAAATTTTTTTGTATTAAGCAAGCTCTGCACTGTGGTTAAGAGCCCTTTCACATATATTACACTTGCAGGTTTTGCTTGGCTATGAATATTTTAATGAATACTAGTTTTTGATCACTGAAGCAAGGCTTTCCTACATGGTCATCTTGGTAAATTTTCTTTAGAAAAGGATTAGGATATCTCTATATTCATAAATTTTATCACCAAGGAAAATATACTGGTCATTACTCAGGGTAGAGACATGGCTTATTGTGTTACTTATAGCATTATCTATAGAGTGCACTTTCCAGAAATCTGTATCAGAATTGTCATTAAGCAATAGTGGGGAAGTAGAAACTTTTCTACAATTCTTAATATTGTCCATTTGGGAACAAGCAGAAATTAATCTTTTGTTTCAGAAAAATTGATATTTTATTAAAAAACTCCCAAAAGAACCACTTTTAGAAATATATTTTCTGCGCAAATGTTTGATTGGAATTTTAAATTAGTGCTACTTTTATAATTGGCCAAGTTGAAAACTGATGCATGGACTAGATTTCAAATTTTCCACATTGCCTTTCAGTTCAAAAATGGCTGTGGATTTATTCTTAAAGACATATAAAACTCCTCAAAATAATTGGAAGACATTGAATTTTTTTCAGATATTAATTTTCTCTGGTGTCTTTTGACCATAAATTTTTTATCATAAATGGGGACTACTGATTTATTTTGTCTATTATAATACAATTTTTGAACTTTACTCTCACCTATATTTTCCCATTGTTTTCTTGGTTGTAAATAGTCAAACTCACACTTTCCATATCTTCCCTCTTTCTCATTTATTCCCTGCTCTGGGAAAATTTGTCGATGATGATGAGAAGTCATTGCTGTAATAAATAAAAAAAACAAACATGTTTACTTACTGAACTGGGCTGAGTGTATTTTGCAGACTAAGAAATTACAGCAAAAAATAACATCAGCAGGGGTGTGGATTATTAAATCCAAGTCTATCATTACTGTAGTAATATATAAATCAAATAAAAATACACACAGAAAATTACTTTGAAAATTTTTTTAATCATCTTTATGTTCACAGTATCCACGATGAGTACATTACAATAAAGAGTAATATAGTAGAGAAAAATGCATTGTGTTACACAAAGAGTTTTCTTCTTCAGAATATATTTTAAAAATCTACCAACTTTCTTCTCTTTCATTAAAATATAAAAATATGAAACATGTGAATATTTGGAAACTGTTCAAAAAGGGGTTCCTGCTTACCAACAGAAAAAAAACATGGTTAAATCAACTATAAGCAAAGTTATGAATCACTCAAAAGAAATAGTCAATTATCATTTAAAAGAAGTTTACTGGACTAAACCAAAACACAAAAAACAGAATAAAAATTAGTCAAGAATTGTTAATAGTAATAATCAGAAAATGTATGTTGAAAGACTTTTTTTAAAAAAGGTCTGAAAGAGTCAGGGGTGGTTGTACATAGCAACATAGGAGGTTGAGCTAGAGAATCAAAATTTGAAGGCCAGACAAAGTAAAAAATGCAAAGTCCTAAATCGCTTTTAAGTTCTCTTTCCAGTACAAATAAACACATCTCAGAAAATAGGAAAAATGAAACATCCAAGCAGCTCAGTTTTCTCCAAGTTGTAAAGATTAAAGTAGGTTGTAATCCATGTTTAAAGACTCAGGATACTGAGAGCATCCAAGAGAAAAAGAAGGGTCATCTAGAAATGTGTAACTATATAATTGTGAAATCCTTAGTCCAATCTTCACAACACAGGAAGGAATTCAAGTCTATCTATATTCAAGGGATGAAACAATAAAATTATCAACCAAGACATTATATTCACAGCTACTATCTTTCAAAAGAGAAGAAAAATGAAGACTTTAAACATATAAAAATATACACACTATTCATCAACACTGGATCTGTTCTCCAAAAAGTTCTAAAGGTAATTCTTCATAATAAAATGTAAGTGCACAGCATCATAAGTCATATAAAATTTTAAAGATTTCTTGGCAAAAATAATTCTATTTTATTGTACTGACAGGTCTCCAAACATGTAATTTTGCAATAAAATTTGAAAGAAAAAAGCATACCAACAATACTGTTAGTATGCATATATAACTGTAACAAAAATATGATTTTAAAAAAACACATAAATATATTCAGTTTTTTAATAAAGTGAAGTGAAGTTGATACTCGCACAAAGTATGAGTAGGAGATTCTTCATTTTTAGACTTTTTTGTTGGCAAATGCAAGATTACAAAATTCTGATCAAAACAAAACTTAGATATCTGAATTAACTCTAAATATTGCAATTGTAGATAGTCTACAGGAAACTCTAAATCTAAGAACACACACATACTGAAAGCAAAGGGATATAATAATAACACATACAAAAGTAATTGAACATAACCTGGGCTGTCTAAATTATAGTACACAAAACATAGTTTAAGAGAGTTATAGGACATAGAAGACGTTTTAAATTAAAAGTAACTTTGAAAAGAGGCAAAAGAGAGAAAAGGACCCTATTTCTAGGTACTGAATTAAGAGTAAATACATTCACTACGAACTTCATACTTCCAAAGCATGCAAAGAAAACACTGAGAGGGTTGAATGAAAACAAAGAATCACTGTAATGCTAAGAGACATCAATCCCCACTTACTGAAAAGGGAAATACAGTGAAGCAAAACGATAATTGCAAAGCATAAGACTTTGAAAATATTTTGAAACTACTATAGACTTATAGAATCCCTGTTCTTAATCACAACTGGGATACTATGCTGGTTAGATCAATTTTATATATTTAAACAAAGGTTAATAAAAATTTAAGTGATAGTTATTTTGTAACCAACATGGAATAAATATTTGAAGTCAAAAGTGGTAGGGATTTTCAAAAATCCCTAAATATGTGTCAGTTGATTAAACACTCTTGGGCAAGGTGTTGTTCAAAATTGAAAGATTAAATTTAAACATGTTTATAGTATTTAAAGTTAACTAGAAGCTCCATGTAGTATTCGTTAACCTCCTATTGTTAAAAAAAAAAATTTGCAGACAAATCTATCCTTTAAATTGTATAAATATCCCTCAAAATACAAATAAGACTATTTCCCTGCTAAAAAATATATATTAAAAGTTACAGCATTCAATTGTAAATGCAAACATGGAGTCAGGTAAATGGAGTTCTTAGTGACTGTGGCAAAAGCCCTTACATCAACAGCAAATTAAAAACATTGCACACTAGTGTTGTTAGATTGTTATTCAACAGAGCCATCATGGGGGACACAGACCAAATATCCCTTGAAAAGAATGATGAGCCATATTGGAATATAGAAACTATAGAACTTTGAAGTCAAAGAATTTATTCTAATTTTATATTTTACAAAATGTATGTATACTAGGTTAACTGATATGTCACAGAAAGAATACTGTAGAATTCTAGAATGTGAAAACATCTGTAAACTAAAGAAGCAGCTTTCTGAACAAAAGAGAATAGTTTTGTGATGAGATGACAGAAATGAGCCCTTGCTTTCTAAGCATTCTTTATTTTTTTTTGAGATGTAAACTTTTTAGAGATCTATTGCATAAAAATTTGAATTAATGTTACTGAAATGTATATTTAAAATTTTGGAGACAATAAGTTGTATTTTTTTGGTTTTGATTACAATGAAAATTAAAAGATAAAGAGAATTGCAACATTTCTCAAAGCTACATTTCAAATAATGTGATCTTTATCCTATAAATAAGAACAAGCTCATTCATATACAAATGATGCACATGCATGTAATCTCAGCTACTAGGAAGTCTGAAGAAAGTGAATTGCAAATTCAAGACATTCTCAATAACTTAGTGAGAACCTCTCTCCAAATATGAGGTAAAAGGAGCTTGGGGTGTAGTTCAGCATGAGAGTATCACTGCCATCAATCCCCATTACACTAATAAATAGAAAACTTCAATTTATACGTACATGGGCAGAATCAAAAGCCAATCAAGATAAAATACAAAAGTCATGGACAAAAGAGGCTTAATATTTATACAAGCAAAAGCACATATAATATTATTGGAAATACAAACATAAATCATACATATCTTAGTTTGTGAAGCAATTAACTGATATGAGGAAACCCAGTCCTTAACAGGGAACCTACTTTATACAATTATAAAAAGAAAAAAAAAGCAATTTGTAAATATCTACCAATGTATTATTTTACAAATCCTCTAACTCAAATAAAACTTACACCATCTCTCAAAACAGCAATCTTTGTCAAACTTGAATTTCATTTAATGGCAGATAATTTCACAGAAAATTCATTAAACATATCAGAAAAAAACCTGATAAAAAAATTTTAGTGAAAAAATGTACAAATAAGATTAGAGAAACTGACTTATGATAATAAGATATTACAATGGGTGGACCTAGAGGTATCCAGAAATGTGCAAAACTTTCCTGCAAATAATGGAAGAAGGGCTGGAGTTGTAGAGTCGTGTTAGAGAGCTTGCCTAGCATGTGTGAGGCCCTGGGTTCAATTCTCAGAACCATACATGGATAAATAGGAAATTCATTAACAACTAAAAATATTTTTTAAATTATGGAAGAGCTGTCAGATAATATTGACACTCACAAGGCAAGGGGAGTGTTTTGTTGTTAATTTGAATGTATGGAGACATTACTGGAGGAAAAGCAGGATACTACATAATTTTAAAGCACAAAACACAGGACAAGTTTTTCTGATAACAAGAGAAAGAATTCAAAGCTTCTCAAAAATATTTTCTGCTGGATAATGTCTCAATGAACCATTTTGAATATAGGCTTCCTCCCCTACCTCAACTATGTCCTCTGCTATATGCGGGCCACAGGATTTGACATCACTGCATTCCTCTAAGTCAACCATATTTCAAGTGAAAGATATATATCTTGCCACCAAAAGAAAACATTAATGGTGAAAATAAGCATCATTAACATTGTCTTGTCAGCATCAATAACTACCCCATATTTTTTATTGAAAGTATAAATCTGCAACACATTCTTGTGGAGAAGTTCCCAAAAGATATACTGCAAGGGAAGAAAACTAAATAATGATAATTAGGAATTTTGAAGGAAAGTTATGCTCACCCACAAAGACTAGGTTTCTCTAGTTCTCCAACATCACTTCTCTATATAAATTCTGCTGGGCAGGATCCAGGCATTCCCATTCTTCCTCAGAGAAATCAATAGCCACATCCCCAAATGTCAATGGCTCCTGAAATAAAAATTGTTAGATCAATAGATCATGGACCAAACCATTATTCAGTTTTTAATATGAATTAAGAGTTAGTAGAACTAACTGTCATTTAGGAGAGTGACTTTAATTATGTAATAAGATACTTTGCATTATCTAATTCGGAGGAAAATACATGAGTCCAAAAAAAGTATATATATTTCATACCAGAGTGAAGTAAAGGATATATACCATAATCCAAGCAATGAATAAAAGCCCAACTCCTTTCTTTTCTGCCATCAGTGAATGTGAAATTTGGCAGAAATTCCAGATGCAGATCAGACTTTTCAGAGATATTCTCATAAGGTGATTGTGCACAAGGGAGACAAAAAGACTGGTAAAAAATGTTTTGAAAACAGTGTGGTTCCTATTCTCCCTGCTTTCTATTAATGAGATAGATTGAGGTCACCAATTCAATTAGTTTCAAGTATCATCCATGACACATTCCCAATGTGTAAAATATTCATAAAATATTAATGTTTGGAGACAGGTAAAGTGACACTTCAACTTCATGAAAAGACAAACTTGTAATATTTCAAGTTCTATAAGCAGTTCAACGAGTGAATCAATTTGGTACAATAGAATGAACAATGGGTAACAGAAGACTTCAAAGAGGAGATTAAAAAATTCTTAGAGGTAAACAAGTTCATAGACACAACATATCAAAATCTCTTGGACACTATGAAAGCAGTTCTAGAAGGAAACTTCATTGCACGGAGTTCATTCTTTAAAAAGAAAATGCAATAATTAATCTCATACTTTATCTCAATGCCCTAGAAAAACAAATCAACAGCAAAAGCAGTAGAAGACAAGAAATAATCGAAATTAGAACTGAAATTGAATTAAAAGAAACAATTAAACCTTGACAAAAAGTTGGTTCTCTGAAAGACCCTATACTAATTAAGACAAAGAGAGAGAAAAGTCAAATTACCAGCATACATGATGAAAAAGGCAATATCCCAACAGACACTACAGAAATAGAGAGGATATTTAGACATTATCTTAAAAATGTATACCCCAATAAAATAGAAGACATTCAAGGCATCTACAAATTTATTAAGTCATATGATATGCCAGATTAAATCAGGAAGACATACAGAATTTAAACAGAACAATATTAATGATGAAATACAAGATGCCATCAGAAGCTTATCAACCAAGAAAAGCTCAGGCCCAGATCGATACACTGCCGAGTTAAACAAGACCTTTAAATAAGAAATTCAAAATACCAATATTCTTCAATTTATTTCAGAAAATACAGAAAGAAGCAGCACTTCCAAACTCGTTCAATGAGGCCAATATTACCCTCATCCCCAAACCAGGCAGGGACAAATGAAAGAAAGAAAACTTCAGGCCAATATCTCGAATGAACATAGATGCAAAAATTCTGAATAAAATTCTGCCAAATTAAATACAATAACATATTAAAAAGCTCGTGCACCAAGATCAAGTGGGGTTTGTCCAGAAATATAGGGTTGGTTCAACATATAGAAATCAATAAAGGTAATTCATCACATCAATAGACTTAAAAATAAGAATCATATGATCATCTCAAGAGACACAGAAAAACCATTTGACAAAACACAGCACTCTTTCATGTTCAAAAAATTAGAAAAACTAGAGATAACAGGAACATACCTCAACATCATACTGGCTCTCTACATTAAGCCTAAGGCCAACATCATTCTAAAGGGAGAAAAACTAAAGGCATTCCCTCTAAAAACTGGAACAAGACAGGGGTGCACTCTCTCACCATTTCTATTCAACATATTTCTTGAAACACTGGCCAGAGAAATTAGACAGATGAAAGAAATTAAAGGAATAACTACAGGAAAAGAATTTAAATTAGCACTATTTGCTAAAAATATGATTCTATAACTAGAAGACCCTAAAAGCACCACCAGAAAACTAATAGAACTGAAAATGAATTCAGCAAAGCAACAAAATATAAAATTAACACATATTTTAAAAAAGGCATTTCTGTATATCAGTGTCAAAGCCTCAAGGAGGAAATAAGAAAATCTATCCCATTTACAGTAACTTCAAAAAAAGAAAACATAAGATACTTGGGAATCAACTTAATGAAAGAGGTGAAAGATCTATACAATGAAACCTACAGAACCGTAAAGAAAGAAATCAAAGAAGACCTTAGAAGATGGAAAGATCTACCTTAATCTTGCATAGGCAGAATAAATATTATCAAAACGACCATACAACCAAAAGCACTGTACAGATTTAATGCAATTCTGATCAAAATCCCAATGACATTTCTCATAGAAATAGAAAAAGCAATCATGAAATTCATCTGGAAAAATAAGAATCCCAGAATAGCTAAAGCAATTATAAGCAAGAAGAGCAAAGCAGGTGGTATCACTATACCAGACCTTAAACTATACTACAGAGCAATAGTAACAAAAACAGCATGGTACTGGTATTAAAACAGGCCAGTAGACCAATGGTAGAGAATAGAGGACACACAGACTAACTCACAAAATTACAATTGTCTTACATTAGACAATGTTGCCAAGAACATGCATTGGAGAAAAGATTGCCTCTTCAACAAACGGTGCTGGGAAAACTGGAAATCCATTTTCAAAAAAATGAAATTAAAACCCTATCTCTCACCATGCACAAAACTCAACTCAAATTGGATCAAGGACCAAGGATTTAAACCATAGACTCTGCATCTAATAGAAGAAAAAGTAGGCTATAATCTTCATCACATGGGGCTAGGCCATCCCAACTTTCTTAATAAGATGCCTATAGCACAAGAATTAAAAACAAGAATCAACAAATGAAATGGATTCAAACTAAAAATTTTCTTCTCAGAAAATAAAATCTGAGGTTAACAGAGAGCCTACATCCTGGGAGTAGATTTCTACCCCTCACACATCAGATAGAGAACTAATATCTGGTATATAAAGACCTAAAAATGCTAAGCAAGAAAAAAACCAATAATCCCATCAACAAATTGGCCAAGGACCTGAACAGACACTTCTCAGAAAAGGATGTAGAATCAATCAACAAATATTTTTTAAATAAGTTCATCATCTCTTGCAATTAGAGAAATGCAAACCAAAACCACTCTAAGATATCATCTCACTCCAGTCATAAAGACAAACAACAAGTGTTGGCAAGGATGTGGGGGAAAAGGCACACTCATACACTGCTGGTGAGACTCAAATTGGTGCAAACAACATGGAAAACTGTATGGAGATTTTTTTGAAATTTGGGATTGAAAACATCATTTGACCCCACTATTCCTCTTCTCAGACTATTCTCAAAGGACTTGAAAACAGCATACTACAGGTTCATAATCATTCAATGTTTATAGCAGCACAATGCAGAATAGCAAATTGTGGAGCAAACCCAGATGCCCTTCAGTGGATAATTGGAAAAAAATATGGGGCATATATACACAATGCAATTTTACTCAGCAATAATAAAATCATGGCAATTGCAGGTAAATGGATGGTATTGAAGAAGTGAAGTGAGGCATACCCAAAAAATAAATTTTGAATGGTTTCTCTGATATAAGGAGGCTGACTATAGTGGGGTAGGTAGGGGGAGCATGGGAGGAATAGATGAATTCTACATAGGGCAGAGGGGTTGCAGGGGAGGGGATGAGGCAGGGAATTAGCAGTGATTGTGGAATGTGATGACACCATTATCTAAAGTACATGTATGAAGACACAAATTGGTGCCAACATACCTTATATACAACCAGAGATATGAAAAATTGTGATATCTATGGGTATTAAGAGTTGTATTGCAGAAACAAATGAGTACGTATATAATGGAATAAATTAGCATGAATATACTTTATGTACAGAGATACAAAGATTGTGCTCTATGTATGTAATAAGAATTGCAATGCATTCCACTATTGTTGTGTATTTAATAAATAAATTTTTAAAAAGAATGGTATTGAAACCCATTGGGGACACTATAAGCCTACATGGCTATATATTTTTAAAACACAGGGATGGAAGGGAAGATGCAAGAACAACCTGAGAAACCAGGAAAGAATGTGCCTCAAACAAAGATGCTACATTATTAAAATCCATGGTCAGAATAGCAGGATAAATGTTAGAAGGTACATAATTTTCTGTGAATTAAAGGATGATATGAGAGAAAATACAGGCAGCAAAGGATCATTTTGATAAAGAGTTACATAAGTAAATACAGAAAGCAAAAGATTCCTTCAATAAGGAGATAGAAATTTTGAAAAAAAAAACCAACAAAACAAAGATCCTTGAAATGAAAGAAACAGTAAACCAAATTAAGAACTCAATAGGAAGCATCTCCAACAGAATACATCACATGGAAGACAGAACCTCTGACATTGAAGGCAAAATATATAATCTTGAAAAAATAAAGTTGACCCCAGTGAAGATGGTAAGAACCCATGAGTAGAAGATTCAAGAATTGTGAAATAATATTAAAAGGCCAAATTTAACAACAATTGGGATAGACGAAGGCATAGAGGTCTAATCTACAGAAATGGACAATCTATTCAATATAATAATACCAGAAAAATTTCCAAACATATAGAGTGAATTGGGAAATCAAATACAAGGATCATATAGGACACCAAATGAACAACATCACTACAGGTCTACACCAACGCACATCATAATGAAAACACCTAGCATACAAGAGAAGCAGAGCATTTCAAAAGCCACAAGAGAAAGGAATCAAATTACATATGGGAAAAACCAATCAGGATCTCTGATTTCTGAACTGAGACCCTGAAATCTACAAGATCCTGCAACAGTATAAACCAAGCTCTGAAAGAAATGGATGCCAACCAAGAATCATACCCAGCAAAATTAAATTTTGATTATCAATCAGATTTCAATTCAGACGTTATTTTATGACAAAATAAAAACCTTCCAACATACACAAATTTAAAAGAATTTACAACCAGAAACCTGCACTACAGAACATCCTTGGCAAAATATTCCATGAGGAGGAAATGAACAACAATAAAAAATCAGAAAAGGGTAGTATCACTCTAAAGGAAAAACCTATCAAAGAGAAACTGACTTAGTTAAATACCAAAAATAAACAAAAATAACTGGTAATACAAATGTTGTCTCAATAATAACCCTGAAAGTTTAGTTCCAACTCAGCAATCAAAACACAGACAGATTGGATTAATAAGACCAACAATATGCAGCCTCCAAGACACTCATCTCATAGGAAAAGACACCCAGAGACTAAACGTGACAGGTTGGAAAAAAATATATTGCTCAGGCTGGGGCTGGGGCTCAGTGGTAGAGCACTAGCCTAGCACATGTGAGGCCCTGTATTTGATCCTCAGCACCACATAAAACTAAATGATAAAGGTATTGTGTCCATATACAAAAAATAAATATTAAAAAACCTACCACTCACATATACTGTGGAGGCAAGCAGGGGTTTCCATTCTTATATCAAATAATGTGGACTTCAAGTGAAAGTTAATCAAAAGGGATAAAGAAGGATACTACATACTGCTTAAAGGAACCATATACCAACAAGACAGAACAATTATAAACATATACACCCCCAAATAAATGGAGCAATGTTCAAACAGACTCTTCTCAAGTTTAAGGGCCAAGTAGAATACAAGACAAAAATTCTGGGTGACTTTAACACACCTCTTTTACCACTGGATTGATCTTCCAAACAATATCCAGACCGAAACTATAGAACTCAATAATACAATCATAACTTAGATTTAACTGACATACATAGACTATTTCATCCTTCAACAGGCGAAGACACTTTCTTCTCAGCAGCAAAAGGATCTTTCTCTAAAATAGACCATATGTCATGCCAAAAAGGAACTCTAAGCAATACAGGAAAGTAAGGATACTACCCTGCATTCTATCAGATCATAATGGAATTAAATTAGAAATCAATGATAAAAATAGAAGCTACTCCAACACCTGGAGACTAAATAATATGCTAGTGAAGGAACAATGGGTTGCAGAAAACATCAAAGAGGAGATTTAAAACTTCTTAGAGGTGAATGAGGACACAGATACAACATATCCAAATATCTGGGACACTATGAAGGCATTACTAAGAGGAAACTTCATTGCATGGAGTTTATTTCTTAAAAAAAATAAAAGTCAAATAAATGACCTAAAATTACATCTCAAAGCCCTAGGAAAAACAATTAATCAACACCAAAAGCAGTAAAGGACAGAAAAGAATTAAAATCAGAGCTTAGATCAATAAAATTGGAACAAAAGAAGCAAATAAAAATTGACTAACGGACTGGGAATGGAAGCACCATTTGACCCAGCTATCCGACTTCCTAATCTATACCTAAAGGACTTAAAAACAGCACACTACAGGGACACAGTCACAATGTTTTAAGCAGCACAATTCACAAGAGTTAAACTGTGGAGCCAACATAGATGCCCTTCAGTGGATGAATGGATAAAGAAAACATAGCATTTGTACACAATGCAATATTACTCAGCAATAAAAGAAAATGAAATCATGGCATTTGCAGGTAAATGGATGGCACTGGGGAAGATAATGCTAAGTTAGCCAAGCCCGAAATACCAAATGCTGAATGTTTTCTCTGATATAAGGAGGCTAACTCATAGTGGGGTAGGGAGCGGGAGCATGGGAGGAATAGATGAATTCTATTTAAGGCAGTGTGGTGGGAGGAATAGGGAGGGGAAAGGGATTAGCAAGGATGGTGGAATATAATAGACATCATTATCCATAATACACATATGAACACACGAATTGATGTCAATCTACTTTATATAAAGAGATGTGAAAAATTGTACTGTATATGTGTATTAAGAATTGTAACATATTCCGCTGCCATATATTTAAAAATTTTCAAAATGAAAAGTTGGCTCTTTGAAAAACAAATACATTTGATAAAACTTTATCCATGCTACTGTAGAGAAGGAGAAAAATACTCCAATTTCTAAAATGCATGATGAAAAAGGAAATATCACCATGAACACTAGAGAAATACAGAAGATAATTAGAAATTATTTTGAAAATTTGTACTGCAATAAAACAGAATATATAGAAGTCATCAACAAATGTCTAGAATCATGTGACATACCCAAACTGAGTAAGTTAAACAGATCATTTTCAAGCAACGAAACAGAATATACAATCACAAGCCTACCAACCAAAAAATAAATAAATAAATAAAGCCCAGGACTCAATGGATACAAGACTTCAAAAAAGAACTAACACCAACATTCCTCAAATTATTCCATAAAATATAAAAAGAGGGAGCCCTTCCAAACTCACTCTATAAGGCCACTATCTCCTTGATGCTAAAATCAGACAAACACTGAAAAGAAAGTGTACTTCAGAGCAATATCTCTAAAAAGCAGAAGCAAGAATTCTGTATAAAATTCTGGAAAATCAAATACAAAAACATATCAAAAGGATGATTCATCATGATAAAGTGCTATTCATCCCAGGGATGCAAGGTTGGTTCAACGTAGAGATACCAATAAATGTAATTCATCACATCAGCAGATTTTAAGATAAGAAACTTATGACAATCTCAACAAATGCAGAAAAAGTTTTTGAAAAAATACATTATCTCTTCATGTTCAAAACACTAGAAAATCTAGGGATAACAGGAACTTATTTCAACATTTAAAAGGTTATCTATGCCACGCCTCAGGCCAACATCATTCTAAATGGAGAAAAACTGAAAACATTTTCTCTAACATTTAAACAAGACAGGGATGCCCTCTCTCGCCCCTTCTATTCAATATAGTTCTTGAATCACTAGACAGAGCAATTAGACAGATGAAAGAAATTAAAGAATAAGTATAGAAAAAGATGAACCTAACATAGCACTATTTGCTCATGATATGATTCTGTACCTAGAAGACTCAAAAAACTCCACTAGAAAATTTCTAGAACTAGAATTCAGCAAAGTAGCAGGATATAAAATCAACACCCGTAAATCAAAGGAATTTCTGTATATCAGTGACAAATCCTCTGAGAGAGAAATGAGGAAAACTACTCCATTCACAATATCCTCAATAAAAAAAAGATACTTGGGAATCAACAAGAGGTCAAGGATCTATACAATGAAAACTATGAAACACTAAAGAGAAATCAAAGACCTTAGAAGATGGAAAGATTTAACTTGATCTTGAATAGGCAGCATTAATATTATCAAAATGGCCCTACTACCAAAATCACTCTACAGATTTAATGCAATTCTGATCAAAATCCCAATGGCATTCCTCATAGAAATAGAAAAGCAAATATGAAATTTATCTGGAAAAACAAGAGACCCAGAATAGCTAAAGAAATCCTTAGCAGGAAAAGGGAGGCAGGTGGCATTTCTATACCAGACCTTAAACTATACTACAGAGCCACAGTAACACAAACAGCATGGTTCTGGCATCAATACAGGCTGGCAGACCAATAGCCCAGAATAGAGGACACACAGAGCAACCCACTAAACCACAATTATCTTATATTAGACAAAGGTGCTAAAAATATGCACTAGAAAAAAGAGAGCATTTTCAACAAATGGTGCTGGGAAAACTGGAAATCCATATGTAGCAAAATAAAATTGAATCCCTCTCTCTCACCATGCATAAAAGTTAACTCAAAATGGATCAAGGGTCTAGGAATTAAACCAGAGACTCTCCAAATACAAGAAAAAGTAGGCCTTATCTCCATCATGTGGGATTAGGCTACAACTTCCTTAATAACACTCCTATAGCACAGGAATTGAAACCAAGTATCAACACATGGGATAAATTGAAACTAAAGATTTTTATCAAAAAAACTCAACAGAATAGAGAGCATACTTTCTGGGAGCACTTTTTTACCCCTCATACATCAGATAGAGCACTAATATCTAGGGTATATAAAGAACTCAAACGTCTTAACACCAAAAAAAAAAAATACTAATAATCCAATCAATAAATGGGCCAAGGACCCGAACAGACACTTCTCAGAAAAGAATATACAATCAATCAACAATTATATGAATAAATGCTCATCATCTCTAGCAATCAGAGAAATGCAAATAAAAACTAAGATATCATCTCACTCCAGTCAGAATGGCAGCTATTATGAAGACAAACAACAATAAGTTTTGGCGAGGATGTGGGGGAACACCCCATCAAAATTTCACCATGATTTCCTTTTCATTGAAGAAGGGTCCAAAGCAAACAGTTTGAAAATTCTCTTGGAAGGTTGAATTGATATGAAATGAGCCCAGAATTCTGAACTCTAAGAGCAAAAGCAGGAGCTATTATTTCCAGGCACTAATGCATGTTATAAAATTATCATGTTGCAGTAATTTGAGGACCAAAAAAAATCACAATGCAGAAATTTCATAGGTGACTCCATATGTATGTAAATGTCATTATAAGTGCAATGAAAAGGCCTAGATAAATGCCACCATCTCCAGCAGAGGATTTGATGTCAATGAACAAGACAACCCAACGTGAAGGGAGGTGTGGGAACTGGAGACGCAGAGCACTGGTAGGGCTTGGGGGCAGGACGTGCGTGGTACTGGATTATACTCCATCATCCCAAAGAAGCACATATTGAGGAGGATTATGTCTCAAAATTATAACAGAATAGGAGGCTCCTGGATTCTCTCCACATATGGATACACCAAATAAACACCTACTTCTGTTTTGAGTCCCTCTTAAATAAAGTTATACATGGATTGAGAGACCTATGCATTGGACCACTGAGAAAATATCTACCATCTAAAGTGCAGGCAAAGTTGGGGAACACTTGGGCATTAGTCCTGCCTTGAGCGATGTGCCAAATAATTTAGACAGAATTCCCCAATCCAGTGTCACCCAGAGTAGATGAAGACATTTTGGGGTCACAAATGGAGCACATTGGACACTAAATGACTTGTCGCTGGAAACACAATTTGTCTGGTGCTCATAGAAGAACAAACTAGATATACACAAGTATCAAGACTGGAAAAGGGATGGTTTTCTATGGCTGTGGAGGGTCATGAGCTTTATCCATGGGATGAGGGCAGAAGGGGAGTGAGATCAAGGGTCCCAGTTTATCCCTAGAAGGGATTTGCCCACATGATCTGCAAACTGTGGCTGCTGACAGTTGAGCTCCTCTCTAGCCAGTCCCTAAGGGTAGACAGGATCAATGCAGTACATCCAGCAGCCCTGCCTGAGTCCTCTCCCCCTACCTCAGTAATAACTCCAGGCCAAACCAGTTCTTTCTGGAAGAAGGATGTCCAGGCACTCAGGGTCCCAACAGTTTTTTCTATTCCATGGACTCCATCCTAACCCTCCAAGCTTTGAGAGCAATGGCAACTGTGCATGTGCAAATCTCCCTGGGTCAAAGACAAGTGGCTTCACATTGATGTGCAAGCACTTCCAGGGACTACTATCACCCCCCCCACCCCGAAGTGAAGGAAGAGGATGAAAACCACAGCTCCTTATTTTTTTATAGAATAGGCTCACACCACCTTCTTGCAGTGAGCACAGGCAGCCTAGGTTCTAACCAACTGCATCAGGAATTCAGTCTCCAGCCAAGTAGGAGAGTTTCTGCAGTCTGAGCCCAGCTGTGGGGAAGGCTCCTATCAAACAGGTGAAGGAACTAGTCCTCCAATGACATAGATATGGAGCAAGAGACATGCTGATGACATGGGGCTAGAATATAAGCTTAGTTCAGACAATTTTTAAAAATAGCATGGAGTTCTTTAAAAGCTAACAGAGTAACGACCACTCTGGATGCATTTCCAAAGAAACTTGAACCAGTGTGTTCATAAATGGCTGCATGCCCATCGCTGTACCAGGATCCAGAGGAGCCAGGATGAGGGAACTTCTGAAGTGGCTTCTGGATAAGGAGACTCCTCCCAGCTGCAGGGCCATCACCTACTCTCCTGAGAAACTACTTTCCATAAATGCACCTGCTCATAGGTCCACAGGTGGCTGATATGTACCAGATGCTCAGGAGACCTCAGATGAGCCAGGTGTGGGATCCCTGTGTCAGGCAGAGCCAAACCAGGACCAGGAAAATATCACAGAGGGCAGGAGACCCCTGGGGCATGCAGTCCACAGCGGGGAAACTCATCCCAAAGACATTCTGAAAAGGTTTCTGGCCTGGGAAAGGAGGGAAGAATACACACACGCACGCATTTTTACAAATGTCAAGTGGTTTTTAGTGTAATTTTCTCTCATGTGAAATGCTCAAACAGAAAACAAAACTTTTGCTTCTTATTTTATTACATTGGGGAGAAAAATTGAAACTGGAAATGGGGACAGGGGACTTGAATTTGAGGGATTCATTGATACACATGTACAGGTTTCGTCAGGGAGACGGGTTCTGGATCTGACATTTTGCTTCCCTTACATTTAGAACTTTCAGGGGGCCCCAGGCAGGAGAGCCACACCTGTAATCCCAGCCACTCAGGAGGCTGAGGCACATGTTCAAGGCCAGACTCATCCTCTTTCTCAAGATAAATGATAAAAAGTATGAAGGATGTAGCTCAGTGGGAAAGGACCTCTGCGTTCAATCCACTATGACCCCAATGTCCCCCAAAATTAAAGCTCAGAAGGAAGAAAAACCTGAGACCCCTGCAGATCCCAGCCCCCTTGGGTAGGAAAAGGGCCCACGGACTGGTGATTCTCAGAGTCCCAACACTCTGAAATCCACCACAGAAGAATTTCAGGGAGGAGACTTGAGCTGCCAATTTGTTCAAAAATAAGAATAAAAAGAATCCTACATCTTTAGAAACCCGAGAAATGTAAACTAAAGCCCTATCAGAGAGAAAATTAAATAGTATCAATGAAGATAGGAAACAAAGGAATTCTAATAAACTCAAGGAGTTTAAGTGCTTCTTAACTATTTGTGGAAACTGTTTTGCCATTAAAGACACATGATAGTCCCCCACCGCAGGAACTTGCTGCAATCAGTTCTTAGGACCAGGATGGTACATTAATAGTCATGGTACCTTCAGCTTAAAAATAGAATAAAATACCATGGGTCAGTTTTACAGGGTGCCATATGCATGTGGTATTATGTATAACTATGATGCACTAATAAACAATCCAGCATGCTTTACTCTTAAAAGAAGCACCCAATCCTAAAATTCATCCACAAAGTTAAATATATGTAAACTTAACCAAGAAACTTTTGAAGTATAACAGCAAAAAATTATAAGAGAAAAAAATAATAAGAAGAAGTTATTACCTAACACGTGCATTGTGAAGCTGTTCTGTTACAATGGTCATCAAGGAATCACGACGTCAACAGAATCCACCCACGAAACCACGTGGTTGTAAAAATCATACACTTAATTGCAACAGAAAAGTCATTATCAATCAAACCCTAACCAGGCCAATCTCAGCAACTTAGCTAGACCAGCGGGCAGAATAAAAACTAAAAACTACCAGGGGGAGAGCTCAGTGGTAAAGCACCCTTCTGTTAACTACCAAAATACAACAACCACCAAAAAAAATAATAATAATAATAAATAAACTCCACAAAACTAGCTTAGGAATAGGCAAGGTCCCTGTTCACCGCAGCTTTTCTCCTGCAGGAAAATGGTGTTTGGAAAATTGATTTTTTTTGGGGGAGGAGGGTGCTGGGCATTGAAATCAGGGGCACTCCACCACTGAGCCCCATCCTCAGCCCTATTATTTTCGAGACAGGGTCTCCCTGAGTCTCTAAGTGCCTCACCCACTTGTGGAGGCTGGCCTTGACCTCGCAATCCTCCTGCATCATCCCCCACCCCCAGCCACTGAGAATGACAGGTGTGCCCCATTTCCTGGCTTGGAATTGGATTCTTCTAGTGCTGCCACCTGTCAATCACCACAGCTTGGGAAGACACCAGGCTGCCTCCTCACCTGCCAGAGAGATAGGACTTGAGCAGGGGCTGAGGCTGCCCCAGGGGATGGGGAGGCTGCCAGGAGTCTCCGCCACTGTCACGCTCTCCACCCGGCAGGCCAGGGGGACAGAGGGGTACTGTCCCCAATAGGCTCAGGCCTGTGGTTGCAGAGAGCCCCCGGAGTCAGGGTCGGCCAACTCAGGTTTCACCCACAGCTGATCCCGCCAGATTGACTCCCTGCCCTGCCTCCCTGTCCAGGCACCAGGTGCCACTGCAGACTCACCATCTCCTGGTGCCCAGCAGCCAAGCCTGCCCTGGGGAGCTTCGGCTCCTGCATGGCAGGGCCACCCGGGATCCGGGGCAGGAGGGAAGCCTGGAGTCCAACTGCAGGAATCTGAGTAGAACCCCAGACCGCGGAGAAATAAATCCCATTCCGAGTGCGGAGGCCCGCCCCCTGCTGCTGGCTGTGCTCAGGATTGGACAGCGCTCAGCACGGGGGCTTCTGATTGGACAGGGAACCAGTCAGTCTCCGCTCTCCACAGCCTGAGTCCAGAGAGCTTTTTTTCTTTGAGTGACAGGGGGGTGATCTCTGCTCCAGGCAAGGAGGAAACAAGAATGGCAGGGTTTGGGTGCAACTTTTTTCTTTTTTCTTTTCCTTTTGAGGTCTCGGCATTGGGTCAGGGTTAGGGTGACCAGAATTCTAAGTTCTGTTGGGTTTGATGTTAGGAAATTGAAGTCATTTCTTGAAAGTTTCACCACCTGGGCCTTCTCCTACAATAAGACCACCCAGAGCGTCTTAGGGTTCTGACTTGTCCTCTGTTCATCTATGCAAAATTCTTCAAGCAGAACTGGTATTTTGCCCAGTAGGAACTCCCCAGTGCGTCATGGCCAGTGCTGGTGGAGGCTCCCTGGGGACCTGGCAGGCGCCCTGGAGGAGTTTACCACCCAGTTGGCACTGTGTGAGCTGATGTTCCTCCAGCTGAGTTGAATCTATCTCTGCCCACATTGAGGCTGGAGGCAGAGTAAGGAGATCAGCACAGAAGAGACCTGGAGAGCACAGACCTGGGTAAACCCCAGCTGCACCTGGGCTCCCTCACTCTCTGGCGAACTGGGGGTTGAGGACTCCACCTCTGAGCCTCTTCTGAAGCCCTAGTTTGAATTTTATTTAGAGACAGGGTCTTCCTGAGTTGCTTAGCACTTGCTTTTGCTGAGGCTGGCTTTGAATTTGCCATCCTCCTGCCTCAGCCTCCCCAGCCGCTGCAATGACAGGCGTGTAACACTTTTTTTTTTCTTTTTGAGAGAGAAATACCTGTAGTGGCCACAGGATAACAGCTTTGCACAGATCAAGGCCACCCTGGGTGCTCTCCCTGGTTTTCACCAGTCCTGTGGATACCAGACAATGGAATCCTGCCTCCTCCAAAAACCAGAGACACCCTGCCCAGGTGTGCATCCTTAGTATCAGCTGAATATGCTAGACATACCAAGAATATGAAAGGGAATCTCAGTGCAGTTTTATTTTGCATTTTCCTAATTGTTAGATACATTGCCTTTTCAGTATTTATTTTTTAAAATATATTTTCTAGTTGGAGTTGGATCCAATATCTTTAATGCATACATTTATTTTTCTGTGGTGCTGAGAATGGAACCCAGTACCTTGCACGTCCTAGGTGAGCACTCTATGGCTGAACCACAGCCCCAGCCCCCATTTTCTGTATTTTTTACTTTTGTTTCTCAGTAACAGCAGCCCAGGTCTTTGGGGAACCAGTTTTGTTGCATTTGTGAATTGGGAACATTTCTCTTGAAGAAAAACTGAGAAGGTCAAGGCACATGCCCAGGATTCCAGAAATGAGCAGTACACAGTTGTCTTGCCCAGGATGAGGAGAAGATTATGTGGGTGAGAAGAGGGAAAAAGCCGGGACACCTTTGGGCCAGAAACTCTCCTTCCTCCATGAGGGAAATTATTCTTGCTTTTAGTTTTCTTAACCCAAATGAGAGATTTTCCTAAGCTACCAGTGTCACTAGACAAAGGTCCCTGGATGGAGCTCAGATTTGTCTTGAGAGGCAAGGAAAAGTGAATAACCAACCCAGTGGTTGCAATAACCAACAAGCTAGACCTTGGGCTTCTTGGGAACAAAGCCCTGGGTATTACCCAATAATTAATAATCCAACAGCACCTGACACCAATTAATGGGGGATGGAGAATTGGATGGCTGGGTGTGGGGTCTGTGGGTGGCAAGCTGCAGGAGCTTGCCTCTGGGGTGCATTCCTTGCATATGGAGTGTTTTTCAACACTAATAAGATAAGCAGAGTGAAGAGAACACTGGCAAAACCTTCCGCAATATTCTAGCCAGGAAAATTCATGAGCACTTTAAAAGCATCTTAATGTTTACCCTCGGTGAAATGTGCCTCAATCAGAATTCAACAATTTGAAAATAGCTGTCAAAATGAAAAAACTTTGAAATCTGCTGGATTGTGGACCACATTTGTGGATGACTGCAAAAACCACATGAGTTCATGGCTAATACATAAGTAAAAATAGAAACCTAATAATGAGCATTCTCTTAAGACTTCTGTCCTGAAAACACTGCCCTATTTGCTTTGATAACTAAATGATCATTTAATTATTCCTCTAGCAACACTTGAGGTTCATAAAGAACAGTGGAACATGTCTGGTTGGGGCAGAAATGTTGGGATACCAAGAAGAAAGTTTCACTGAACCTCAAAAGAGAAGGTTCATAAATCACCAGAATGCAGGAATGCCCACAAAAACTTAAAATTAAAAACAAGGGACTGGGGTTGTGTCTCAGTGACAGAGCACTTGCCTAGCACCTGTGAGGTACTGCATTGGATCCTTAGCACCACATAAAAAAAGAAATATATAAAATAAAGGTTTACTTTCCAATTAAAAACTATTTTTAAAAATAAAAATCAGATTAAAATAAAAAAATGAACTCCCTGCAATGCAGCATTTCTCCTAGACTAGCTTCCTGGACCCCCATATACTAGCATGATGTGAGCAAGCTTAGAAAAATGGGTGAGAAATTACAGAACTCTGCTCTGGCCCCATCTCTAGTCCAGCCCCAATTAAATGTCCCTCTCTAAATAGCAACACCTCAGACCACGTATTTGCTGTCTCTCTCTTTAGAGCTTTCTCACATTTTTACTTTCTTTCTTCTTGTGGTGCTGGGACTAAACCTGGGACCTTGTTCATGCAGGGCAAGCACACTACTGACCTCACTGAATCCCTGGTCCCTCACGTTATTTCCTGAATGTGCATCCGTTTTCTAAATAGGTCTGTTCACGCACCTGACAATGATGAAGTTGTTTTCTGCTTTGAAAACCAAAAAACCTACTTTTTCTGAGCTGATGTCCCTCTCTGTACCTGAAATCCCTTCCCATTACACAACCTCACACAGCAAAAGTCAGACTTGAGCTTTGTAATTGTGTGGGGATTTTTATTGTTTGGGGTCTGATATCACATACATCACTGGAGGGAGGTAACTAGCAGCCATGCAGATTTTTTTTAATAAGCAGAGAACAAGGTTTGGTAGAACATATCGATAAGGCCAGGAATTTGGAAGGCTGCTTCAGGAGGATATCAAGTCAGAGGCCACAGTTGGCCTCTTAGCAAGACCCTGCCTTAAAATAAAATATTTAAAGTTCTGACACTCGGTGAGTCTTCATGAACAATGAAGGGTCAGAATTCCTGTTTCAATAGTCTCCCTTTAGGATGCTGTGTGTAGGTGTGTGACTGTTACCTTCCAACAGGACCTAGAGCTGTTGCTGGTGTCCACCTGTATTAATAAATAGATCAAATGAAGTGAGTAAATAAGTAAAGCAATCAAAGATCTGACATTGTTGCTGGTTGTGGTCCCAGAGATACAAAGGTTATGTTGTGTTTCTGGGATCTTGTGTTCTTGCAAGATTGGATTTTAGATAATACATAAAATGTAATCAAAGTAGAGCAAAGTTTATTGGTCCAGAAATCACTATCAAGAAAGGGGGAGAAAAACAGTGAGTCTTCTCTGACATCTCTAGGCCTCACACACCTTTGATCCTCAGGTTTATGGGAGATGCTGTGGGTGATTCCAGAATTCTGCCCATGCACCAATTCCTACTCTTAACTGGCAGTAGGATGACATCGTGTTTGTACGTTCCTACTCCACATGGTCTTGTCCAGAGACACCAAAGCAAAACCCAAGTGTGTGTGTGTGTGTGTGTGTGTGTGTGTGTGTGTGTGTCTGTGTGTGTGTGTGTCTTTGTAAATTTTAGTATAATACAAATTTTATTATGGCAGCTATTATGAAGACAAAAAACAAGTGTTTGCGAGGATGTGGGGAAAATGGTACACTCATACATTGCTGGTGGGACTACAAATTGATGCAGCCAATATAAAGAGCAGTATGAAGATTCCTTGGAAATCTGAGAATGGAACCACCACTTTACCCAGCTATCCTGTGGAGCCAACCTAGATGCCCTTCAGTGGATGAATGGATAAAAAAATTGCATCATATATACACAATGGAATTTTATTCAGGAATAAAAGAATAAAATAATGTGTGTGGTGGAGATTATGGTCTTGTTCTTTTGGTTTCTTACTTTTAGGGAATAGAGTTTTTCTGAGATTCTCACCAGTATGTTTGCCTTTGTCAAAGGGGTGTTGCAACTTACTTCTGTTTCTTGCTGTCTAACTTTTGTGGTTTTCCAATATGAGGTATGAGGTAGAAGTGGATTTTAAGTGTATATTTTTAATGTAGGAGTTCACGAATTACTATTAGAAGCAACAGATGAGCTCAGAACAGTAACAAAATTTAATATCATCAGTTATTTATGTGCATAAGAAAAGAAGTAGCAAACATAAAATTAAAGACAGTTCTACTGACCATAATATCAAAAGAAAATACTTGGGAATTTTTCAAGAAATGTGAACACTTTAACATTTAACATGGCTTGTTTTTAGAAAATATACCATTATCCAGGCCACCTTCTTTTTTTGTGGGGACCTTAACTCCTGAAAAAAAGATAAGAGTTAAAAACTTCCCCCGTGATCCTGAGAAGAGGACTTAGGTGTGTTTTACCAGTGAGCTCTATCATAATCCCATTCTTATTTTTTTTTTTGAGATATGGTCTTGCCAAATTAGTGGGGCTAGACTCAAAATTGTGACCCTCAAGGCTCGACTTCCAGGGCAGCTGGGGTTACATGCATGTGCCATCACAACCCTGGTAGGGATTAGTCTTTTTTGTTTTCTTTAGTTGTAGTGGACAGAGTAACTTTATTTTATATATTTATTTTTACATGATGCTGAGGACTGAACCCAGTGCCTCACATGTGCTAGGCAAGTGCTCTAACCCTGAGCCCAGATGCAGGGATAAAATTTTTGACTTTCATATTACAGGATGGCTCAGGATAATATCTATGTTTGCAAACGTGAATAATGTCCCCATTTTTGTGAGAAGAAGGTAGAGGCCACAATGATAGAAAATGTCTATCCTTATCCTTGGAAGAGGAACATCAAGTGTGCATTCACCTGCAACTTAGTATTTGAGGATTTTCCAGATATTCAAAATATAAGCAAAAGAGACATGAGGTCAAGGCTCTGAGGAAGGGGGACTCAAATTCTGAGGCATCAGACTGAGAAAAACAATGCTAAGGTATCTGGGTATGGAGAATAGGGTCCCTCACATTTAACTGTAGGATCCCAGAAGATATATAAGAAAACAAACCATTTACTGGGTACCTTTTATAAAAATGATCATGGGTAGGACTTGGTCAGAAGTCATCATTATCACACCCCACCCACACACCCACACACATTACTTCCCTTTTACCTCTTCCTCACTTTAGCAGTCAAGTCAACATCCACTCCTCAAGGTGCATCCTTGCATGAAGAGAAAGGACTGAGCCACACTACCCTGGGGATCACAATGAGCACATCTTTGCCTAGCTTATGGCAGAAACTAGCAAAGGAATGATAGAGTTCAGGAAGCTCTCTGTCTCCTTTCTCTCACAAACAAATAACTAGAGATTTCAATTATAAATTGATGGATGAAGTGAATTTGGGAGTATTGGGCCAAATATTTGCATCACTGAAAATATAAATGTTCAGCAGCCTAATGTCTTATTTCTTTTTTTATCTTTGTTTTTGTTTTTAATTCTATGGATTGAGCCCAGGGGCACTCAACCTCTCAGCAACATTTCTGATCTTTTTCTGTAATTTAGTTAGACAGGGTTTTACTGACTTGCTTAGTCTCTCCCTATGTTGTTGAGACTGGCTTTGTATCAGCCTCCAGAGACACTGGGATTACAGTCATGCACCACCACACCTGGCTAAAGTTTTATTTCATTATTTGCACAAGAGCAGTTTTTCATGTAATATAACCTACTGAATGCTCTGAAAATATTGCACTTTGTGAAAGATTCAAAGAGATAACATTACCTTTATATTAACAAAATTAAAGAATATATTTTTCTTATGCCTTGGCTTCTTTTCACCTGATAAAATCAGGTTAGGACATAGTTTTCTAGTTTCTTTATTCTTTTTGGGGGGAAGGGTGTATACAAGGGATAGGTCCCAGTATCACTCAACCACAAAGCCACTTCCCCAGTCATGTTTAATTTTTTTTTAGAAACAGGGTCTCACTGAGTTTTATAGGTCCCTATTAATTTGCTGAGTCTGTCTTTGAACTCGTGAATTTCCTGCCTCAGTTGAGATTGCAGGTATGTGCCCCCATTCCCAGTTTCTTCATTTTTTGTAGTTGTTGCTTTCTTTTATTACATAAATTCAAGTTGAATAACAGTATGTTTAACAATACAGATATAGAGAAAACCCAGTGATGTAGGTAAGAAATTGAAAATATCCACCAGAAAGTACATTATGTATTCACCATGGTGTATTTCTCAGCCATCAATACAAACTCCTCTAATGGTAAGCAAAATAGATGAAATTGGTTGATGTCATGCTAAGTGAAGAAATACACAATAGTGACACATCTCATATGTTAGTGTCACATCTCATATGTTAACTAATATAATATCATGTGCAAGTACAATAGTGATGAGTATGGCTGAGGAGTGTGTGGGGGCATAAAGGGCAGAAGAGGATGTTTGGATATTATGAATACATGTATATGCATATATATAAACATCACACTGAATTCCATAAGTATTTGCAATTGCTATGTGATGATAAAAACCATCATCTCTCAGAATTATCAAATTCTACACTAAGAACACAATCCTGCTGTCTTTTGGAATTTCCAGTATATGATGCAATATTATTGATGATTCTCCCTGATAACAACCCAGCTCTTCCTACACATCTATTTTATTTTCTTCCAGGCTCTGAACATAGAGTATAAAATGTATTTCTGCATCTGAATCATCTCACTTAGCCTAAAGTCCTCCAGCTTGTCTTTGTTATTGGAGAATATTATTTTGTTTCTGGGGTCTGGACCCACAGTTGCCTTACCAGTGACAGAGATCCACCATCATTTTCTTTTTCAGTTTTAAGACAGAAAGTTACCAAACTACTAAGGCTGGCCTTCAAATTTTGGCAACACTGCCATGTACATCATCCTTATTTTAAAGTTGAGTAATAAGTGAGGTGTGGAGGCACTCTTCTATTGTCATGTTAGGGACTCAATAGGCTGAGGGAGGAGAATCACTATCTTGGAGCCAGCCTCGCATCATGGTGACACCCACTGCACCTTAAAATTCCTGGTCTCAAAATAATCGTAAAAAAACATGAAAAGGTTATATATGTATGTTGATACATTTTTGTGTAAACACAATGATAAATCTCTTTCGCTATTATCTGTAATATACCATAAGTTCTTATTCCTGAGTTAGTCTTTGGAAATTTAGGTTGTAGATATTACTGCAGTTAACTTGGGAGGGTAGACATTCCTAAAGATGGATTTTATTTCCTTCAATTGTTGACTTGGTTAATTTCAGCTGTCCATTTGAGTGGATTGAGATACCCAGAGAATTGGTGTGGAAGTCTTTCCAGGTGTCTGTGAGTGTGCTTCCAGAAGGCTGAGTCATAAAGCATGGGGAATGCCTGTAATGAACATATATATTGGTGTTCAATAGGTTTGATTATGAAAAAAGCAAGCGAAGCAGTCAGTCACTTATGCTCCAAGCTTCTTGAAGTCCCCTTTGGGGACTTGCACCATTGGCTCTACCTGGGTCTTTTTAAAAATTTTATTTGTTTTAGTTAGTTATCCATGACAGTAGAATGCCTTTATATACTTTGATATATCATACATAGATGGGATATAATTTCCCATTTTTCTGAGTATACATATTGTAGAATCACATGGGTCATACAGTCACATACATACATAAAGCAATCATGTCTTTTTCATTCTCTTTCTTATTCCCACATCCCCTGCCTTCCCCTCCTTTCACTTTCCTCTACCTAATGTAAGTTAATGCAATTCTTTTTTTTTTTGCATTACAATTCTTAATACACATATATACCACAGTTTTTGTATCTTTTATTTGTAACGTATGTTGACACCCAATTCAAGTCTTCATACATGTATTTTCGATGTATGACACATTCTACCATCCTTGATAATCTCTGTCCCTCTCCCTTTTCTTCCCACCCCTTTGCCCTATCTAGAATTCTTCTATTCCTCCTATGCTCCTCCTGCATACTCCACTGTAAGTCAGCCCCCTTATGTCAGGGAAATATTTGGCATTTGTTTTTTGTTTTCAGAAGGGGGGCATTGGCTAACTCCAGTTATTATTTTCTCCAACTCCATCCATTTACATACAAATGCCACGATTTTATTCTTTTATTGCTGAGTAAAATTCCATTGTTTATATATGCCACATTTTTTTTTATCTATTCATCCACTAAAGGGCATCTGTGATGGCTCCATAGTTTAGCTATTGTGAGTTATGGTGCCATAAACATTGATCTGGCTGTGTCCCTGTAGTATGTTTTTAAACCTTTATGCTTAGACTGAGGGGAGGGATAGGTGGTCAAATAAAGTTTCCATTCCCATATTTCCAAGGAATCTCCATACTACATTCCATGTTAACTGCACCAATTTGCAGTCCCTCCAGCAGTGTATAAGTGTACCTTTCCCCCACATCCTCACCAACACTTATTGTTGTTTGTCTTCATAATAGCTGCCATTCTGACTGGAGTGAGATGATATCTTAGAGTATTCTTATTTGAATTTCTCTTATTCCTAGAGATGAAGATCATTTTTTCATATACTTATTGATTTTATATCCTATCCTGACAAGTATCTCTTCAGATCTTTAGCCCACTTTGATCAGGTTACTTGTTTTTTCATCTACCAGGATCATTTAAGTCCTTTGTTTTGGACCACAGATGCTTCATTTGTTTCCTCATATTGTGAAGCTTCCAGCTTCTTGGACTGAGCTGTTACCAGTTTCCTAGTGTTGCCATCCTGTAGGCAAACATTTGGTGACTATTACTCCCATGATTATGTGAGTGAATATAATAAGCTCTTTTCTGTATACACATGTACATTTTTTGTGTATTCGATTTTTCTGAATAATCCTAAAAATACAGGCATATTCTCAATGCCTGGTTCATATGGCATCTCTAGTTCTAATTTTTTGAGAAACCCCCTTATAGTATTTTTAATGTCTATTCAAATATATATTCCTGGCAAGGATGTCCAAATGTTTCCTTTTCTGCATATCCTCTGCAGTATGTGTTACCTACCAACATTTTGAGTCTCGAGCCCACAAGTCTGTGGTTATATCTCATTGTGATATAACCTGAAAGCATAAAAATTCCAGAAGAAAATGAGAATTTTTTTTTCCATTTGTGTTGCCAATGGTTTTAGATAGAATGTGAAGAGAGTGTACAAGGAAAAACAGCTGAGACTATATAAAGATAAAAATGCTTCTATATTGCAAAGGAATCAATCAATGAAATGTAGGTAGAAATGGGTTAAGGAAAACCCATTCTAGCCTCATTTCTGAAAAAGCTCAATATTCAAGATATAAGAAACTTACACAACTCACCAAAATTTAATATAAACCCCTCATAACCTAATTTAAATATGGTAAAATACTTAGATTCTGCTCTAAAATTAAACAAGTGTGTAAAGACATATGAAAGTTACTCAAGATCACCTACTAGGCTACATAAACTGATAATTTAGCTTTTCTTCTTCATTTGTCTCACAGGATTATGGGTGCACACTCTCCATATTTAACGGGGCAATTGAGATCAATTAGCAAAATGCCAGGTTCTCATTTTCCCACCTTATACTTCCTCATTTTTCCATGTCAATTGCCAAGAAAATCTCGAGACTGGAAAACAACAAAGTATAGATAAATTGCTAGATAATCATCAACTTTGAAAATTACTTCAGAAATCAATAGAATACATTAGTAGACTCAAATGTGAAGAAATGTAAAATAGACCTACAAATCAACATTTAACTTCACAGCTGCTCAAAAATACATGTCGTTATGCTGATATGGGAGCACATGCTACTAGTCTTGACTACCTTGAGGCCACAGAAGGAGGAGGATTTAGTCTAAGGAATTTGAGGCCAACCTGGCAAAAACTTAGCTCTAAAAATTGACCCACATAAAAACTAAACAGTAATCACATTTTTAAAAAAGAGCCTTTATAAGTGATTTCTATGAAACATGTAATTAGGATCTGTAACAATAATTCATGATCATGTCTAAATGTAGAAGAAGAAAATTGACTAATTCTTTCCTTAAGGCAAGAAATACCAGCTAACACAGCATAAGAATGGAAATTGCAGACCATCTTTTTATAGATGTTGATGCAGATATTAAAAACCCCTAGCAAACTGAGAACAACAACAAAGAGAATGAATACACTTCATGACCAAAAGGGACATTGTCATATGGGAAGTTTCCAAAAATCATTTTGATAGAGCAAAACTCTGGCAAATCACTTACTAAATTACTGTAAAACCTATGGCCAATTATGATCAAAGGAAAATTCTTTTTCAATCCACTTAATGGCAGCTATGAACTGTTTTCATACTTAATGGTGTGAACTGAAGTATTTATCAATTTATTTTTAGGAAAAGAAAAAAAATTTAGAGCAGATTATGCTAAGTGAAGCTAGCCAAGCCCTAAAAAACAAATGTCAAATGTCTTCTTTGATATAAAGAGAGCCACTAAGAATAGAACAGGAAGGAAGAGCATGAGGAAAAGACTAACAGTAAACTAAGACGAATGGGGGGAGAGAATGGAAGAGAGAAGGGAAAACATATGGAAATGGTAGGAGACCTTCAGTGATACACAAAATAATAAGAGGTTATGAGGGGCAAGGGGGTGGGGGGAAAAAAAGGGGAGAGAATTGAACAACAGCAGAGGAGGTAGAGAGGGATGTTGGGAGGGGAGGGGAGGGGAGGGGGGATAGTAGGGGATAGGAAAGGTAGCAGAATACAACAGTCACTAATATGCCATTATGTAAAAATGTGAGTATGTAACAGAAGTGAGTCTGTATTATGTATTTGGGGAGTTCAAAACCCAATTGAGTCGAATGTATGAAAGATGATATGTCTTGAGCTCTGTAATGTTTTGAACAACCAATAAAAAAAAATGTATGCTTTTCTAACTTATAAATATTGTTTGAGAATACTAAATGATATTTTATACATCAAAAATCAAATAGCATATGCAGATGATACTATTATTTCTATAATGTTTCTAAGCAATTTCCATGAACTAATGAAACATAAGAATTACTTGAATAATGTCATGGGTTAAATGGTCAACATTAAATCTTTTAAATTATATACAGTAGCAATGAGGAGTGTTAAAATCAAGGCACAATCTATTCACAAATATAGGGAAAACAATCTAAATGAAAGTATTAACAAAAGAATTGTTCACTGCAAAGTAAAAAATTAAAGTGAAAGTAAAATACAAAAAAGATCATGAAAACAAAATGGGAAAACTGTTAATATTCAATAATTAAAAGTTTGATTTTGGGTTTTAAGGGTTGATAGGCTTCCTCCAGATTAATGCGTGGGGTGGGGCCAGGCTTCCTCCTTTAATCTGATATGTATTCTATATATATATACATAAGTTATTAATAATGTTATTGAGCTCTATAGTTTCTTTATTCAACTTTTGTTTGCAAGATCTATCCAGTGGTGAGAGAGGTGTGTTAAAGTCACCCCAGATCACGTTGTGGTCAATTTGACTCTTGAACTTGAGAAGAGTTTGTTTGAACATAGATGCCCCATTGTTTGGGGCATATATATTGATGATTGTTATGTCTTGTTGGCGTATGGTTCCCTTGAGCAGTATGAGATGTTCTTATTTATCTATTTTGATTAACTTTGGCTTGAAGTCTACTTTATTTAATATAAGTATGGAGACCTCTACTTGCTTTCAAGGTTCATGTGAGGGGTATGTTTTTTCTCAGTCTTTCACCTTCAGTCTATCTTTTCCCAAGTCTCCTGGAGGCAGAATATGGTTGGATTTTTTTAAAAATCCAGACTACTAAACTAAGTCTTTTGATTGGTGTGTTAAGCCACTAACATTTAAGGTTACTATTGAGGCATGGTTTCTATTTCCAGCCATCCTTGTTTATTTTTTTCTATTTGACTTGAAGTGTTAATTATTGTTCAATTTTTAATTGGTATCTACATATAGGATGCAGTGTTTTAATCGAACATGTTTAGTGACCAAATCTGTGCAATTTCTACATTCTAAAATATCATTTTGATGTTTGAAACCTGTGAATTCTTTTTAGAATGTCCACAGTCTAATAATTACTTGTCCTATTCAAACTATGGGCTATAAAACCTAAGAGTTACTTTTCCCTCTTAACGGCTTTTTGGCACTCTTTGCCATCTGTCTCTTAAAGCAGATATAAAAAGCTTTTCTTGTTTGTGGTTCTTTGTGATCAACTTTTTCAGCTTCAACATATGAGTGCAAACACAAAATTTGTGAAATATTAAAAATCACTATAAAAAGACAGTCTCCAATGGTAAATCCAGAAAAAAAATAATATAAATTTATAAATTGTAGAATATAGTCCCAGTGCCTTGGGAGGCTAAGAAAGGAGAATGGTGAGTTCAAATCCAGCAACAGCAAGACCTTGAGCAACTTGGTGAGATACCGTCTCTAAATAAAATACAAAATATAAGTAGGGATGTGACTCACTGGTTTAGTGCCCATGAGTTTAATCCCTGGTAACCCCCCTAAAAATATATTAGGGTTCACATTTAATAACTAAGCCTTAGATATTTTTTGGTGAGATTTATATATAAATGGCATATGCCAATTCTTATGAATTTTTTTATGTAAGTCAAATATAAATATTTTTATACTATAAGCTTAAATTGATCTATATTAGCATGTAAAAAATAACTTAAAAATGCTTTTAGGTGTGGCTGAATGCCTGCAATCTTATCGGCTCAGGAGTCAGAGGATTACAAGGCCAAAGCTCAGTAACTTAGCAAGATTTTCTCACAATATAAAAAATGGCTGGTGAGATAGGTTAATGACTAAGTGTCCAAGGTTCAATCTGGGGTACAAAGGAAAGGAGGAGGGTTTTAAAATTGCCTTGCCTCAACAACAAAAAGACATGTGAAATTTAAAACCAAATACTGCATTCTATCACTTTTCTGTTACACGCAGAATCTGCTTCAATTCATTTTAAATATTTGAATCTTACACAATCTAAGTTTTCTAACACTCAATAAATGACATGTTTTAGTCACGGGTGTCTCCAAGACATTGGATGAATTTAAGATCAGCGTAGCTGAGGAAAATGCAGTCATACAAACTGGAGTGTGCAGGTGCCGTGAATTTGCAGTAATAGTCAAGAACTCATGGATGGGTTGTTCATTTCCTTGAAACTGTTGGAAAATTGTTTTCTGATGGCAAATTTCTGTATCAGTATTGGGAAGAACTTAGACCCTTTTGTGATAGTATGCTTCAAAGAAAGGGACACAATTTCATGCAATAATGAGAACTAATCTTTATACAGGTAGTGGCCAGGGGAAAGCACAGTCTGGTCATTCTGCTAGCTCCAGTTTTGAACCATAATCATCACTAAATGATGTGCATCAAGTATGATTAAAATTGTGTAAATGTATCATGATAGTGTTGTGAAGAGATATCTATAGTAATGTCCCTGCTGAGGCTCCTTTGTTGTTAGGAAGCATCCTGGAGAATGGGAATGATTCATAGATGTCTGAAATTCTGAGCTATGTACCTTCCCAGCTGTGCACATTATGCCTGGCACAATATAGTCTATATTATCATGACACATAACACAAACTCTCTGATATCAAGGAGGTAATCTGAGAAACACCCCTCAAGCAAGGGTCTACAGAGTGATGCTTCCAGCTTGGTCCATGGGTCCCCTATCCTACTGGGCACTCATGTCCTTTATGCACTGGAGAAATCAAGCTGCCCCTAGAGTGGGCATTCTGTGTGGAAGGATATGTAAATCACTGGGAATCTAACACAGATTTCTGAAATAGGTTACATTTGAAAAATTCACATATGGTAAGAATAAGGAAAGGCCAAGTGAGGAGATGAGAAAAAACAGATCACACACGAAAAGAAATTTTCAAAAAAAATATCATAAGTTTTGTTTGTTAGAGCTGATAGTAAAGACTCCCTCTAGTATCTGGATCCAGGAAGGAGTCATGTTAGATATGGTACTGTCACTAAAGTCAGGAGAGGCTGTGTGATACATGCACCATCATCTGTGTTGCCACCATCTAGTGAGGACTGCTAAGGCAGTGGACATGAGCTAGTGGTCAGGACAGAAGTAGAGAGAATTACAGAAAAAGGACACCCCACTACAAGTCAGGGTTTTTCGACCCTCTGGGTGGGCACATTCCATGGTGAAAGTGAGACGAAGGAGCATCTCTTCTCCCATATGCAGTGTGAGCACCATCCTGCTCATAAGGGATGAGGAAATACGATCTGTCACCCCTAACAACACATGTGCAGACTTACAGTTTTGGGTTGTCCTCATCTCACAGCTCAGCTTCACCACTACTGCCAACCCTCCCCATGTCCTCTTGGTGTTCACTAACAGATAAAAGAGAGATGGAGAATTGGGACTGGTCTTGCTTCAAGCAAGTGGACTGATGTCAGCCTTGGCAGAAACCTCTTACTGCACAATAAAATCAGGCTCTTTAGGTGCTGGGAATCTATGAAGAGCACTAGGGAGAAATGACTGACAGCTCAGAGAAGGGGACACCATCACCCAGCCCCTCTGCTGCAAAACACACCCTCCAGTAACACAAAGAGCAAACCCTGGGCAAGACTTGACTGAATGGCAGCTCTTTGTGAGAAGTAGATATGATAATCATGGCTTGCTTTTGTAAATTGTCAGGGTTTGAAAATACAGCTCAGGGTTCACACTTATATCTATAGTATTTATATTACTATCATTTTAAATTTCTCATGAGAAAGAAACTAGAAGAGAAATTGTTCTTTAAAGTCAAGAAAAAGAAGCCCCAGAGGTGCTTCTCTGTGGGGACAAGTGCATGGAGTACTGCATGCAGGGCATAGGTTCAGGCCATCTGAGTGGCAGGCCACTCCTCATGCTAGGCATGTGAGTGGCAAACTGCTTACCACATCAGCACAGCTCTGGGCAGGAGGCCATGTGTTGCAGTCCCACTCTTTAATTGTTCACTGCAAGGACAGTTAGGAGACATTGCATTAGTGGCAGTCTATATTCTGCATAGGTACTGCCTGAGTACATATACATGGTAACTGCACAATAAAATCAGTCCTGCTTCCTGCTTGGTTTCCGGAGGTCTTGATTAGAGACTCCATATCCACACTCTCTTCTACTCTGTTCTGTGGACATCCTCAGGGTTGAGAGAGCCCAAGCACTTCTCTGCAGATCCCAAGCTCCCATTAATGGGAAACAAACATGGTCCTGCAGGAGGGTCCATTTTCCCTGACTCATATTGCGATGGAAGAGTCAAAATCTGCTTTCATGTTTCCTGCTTTATCTTGTTCTGTGGGTCTTAGGGTCACATTTATCTGTGCATGCTAATGACATAAAAAATTTAATTTTGGAAAAAAATCTGAAAGTGACGAGGATAGGATGGATTTCAAGGGTCCTTAATGTTCCCCTAAGCAAAATTAAATTTACACATTTCTATTATTAGATATTACAAAAGGTTTTTAGTGATTAATACCGAATGGACTAATACATAAAAATATTTTTCCAAATTCTTGTGAATTATATTCATAAGCCTATAATTTGGCACCATGAACTGTAACTTACCAGCATGTTTATTTGATTTTCTAAAATATTTAATGTACTTCCTTCTGATCACGTTCCCTTATTTGACACTTACCAACTGGAAATTCTTAACCATGTGAGATTCCATTCTATAAAATGAGGTTTTGAACGTAGAACCTTATTTCCCTCTAAAGATTTCAAAATTTACAATTACTCAAACAATAATGGTTCTATGAGATATGAAGATTACCAAAGCATGATTATCAATCAAAATATTAAAACTTATTAATTCCCTGGTAATAACTATACAAATTAGTAGTGTTTAAAATATCTACATCACATACCATATGTAAGTTATGTCCCATGAAGTTATTCAATTTAAAAATGAAGAAGTAAAACTGACATTCCCTATAAAAAAAAAATGTCTCATTTTCGCAGGATCTCAAAGAAGCAAACATCTTTAGAAGACAATATCCTCGTTACACCATAAGCAACATGGTCCTCTGGGCTTCAACAGTTCTAATGAGGTCAGAGGACCATGTTGTGTATGGTGCAATGAGAATATTGTCTTCTAAAGATGTTTACTACTTTGATAAGCAAAGAAGCCACTGGGAATGCTCACTAGTAGACCGAATTTCCTCCTCCAATGCCCTTTTCAGAATCCACACTAATTCTGCATCTGGAGATACAGAGGTACTTTGTCACCTGAATCAGCTTAGCAGAGCACAAACATTTGTAAGTTTTATGGAATGGATGTGTTTAAGATCTGTCTCTGCAGATTTGTAATTTTAATGTCTGTAGAAAGGCAAGAAGTTCCCACTAGAGAACACAGAACTGTGGCTTCCCCAGGGGGACATGTCATCTCTCTCAATTTTATTGTCTTCTCTGATGGATAACAGCAATCCAAGAGATCTGGGCTTCAAATCCTTAAAGTTTCCTGGACACATCTGGAAAAGGAACTTGATTGAGATCATTTTCTCATGTTGATAAGGAAACTTAAATTACTCTAATTCTGGTCCTAAATCAAATTAGTCCAAACCTGTCCCACAACTTATAATGCCTCTACTTTTATGTGAGGGATTCCTGGCACCCCATAATTTCCCTGAAGCCTGAAGTATGTGATGGGACCTTCTTTCCTAGTTTGCACATGGAGCACACCTTCTTGTGGTTAGTGATGGTTTGGTAAGTCATCTTTTCCAAAGTAACAGTTCTATGGCTCAAGCTCTAAGTGAAATGTTAAAATTAAAAAAAAGAAGAGGAAGACCTATAGGTCACATGTTGTAGAAATCACAGGCAGATGGAATCTAGTCAGAGCTGAGGCAGAGTCGAAGCTGGAGTCCACTATGAGAAACCTACATGATCAACTCCACCTTCTCTGAGAGAAACCATGTAAAAAGCAGGCTCAGTCTCCTGGGTACTGTATATAAATATACATAAAAGCATTAAAGTGCTATATTAAAAAGGATCCCCCTTATCTGGAGTCAAAAGAAAGGACATTCATTTCAAGCAGACCCATTTATGTTCCAGTTGTAGAAATCAGAAGATAGTTCTTGAACACTGCCATTATCAACATGTGAAGGGTTAGTACAAGCATGATAGTGAATTAAACATTTGTTTTTTCTAGAGATAATGGAAATTTGGACTAAATGGAAATATATAAAATGAAAACTCATATCCACAGACAGAAATTCCACATGGATGGGATGAGGGAGGTTGGAAAACTGAAGAAAAAAATCACAATAATTGCCAAAGCATGAGACCTCCAAAGCTACATGAGAGCAAAACATAAAACATACACGTCATTGAACAAGTATTTCAGCACATGCACAGTTAGGAAAGATACTTCAAGGGCAGAGGAAAAGTATCCCCTCATGCAGCCCCCATCCTGGACCAGCCTCATGAAAGTTTTGTGCCTTTGGTGAATTAGACTCCACCTTACTTCCTGGCATAGCCCATTAATTACCAAGATGCCACCTACAATACTCTCCCTCATATACACTCACATCCTGGTAGGCTTCTGAATGAGCCATGGCACAGGGTTGGCCAGTACTCCCTACTGTGTGGAGCCAAGAAGAGCTTTTTGGAGAGGTGGAGAATTGCAGACCACACCTTTGTTGTAATGTGTACATGCTCTGTAATTAGGTGTTGTTGAGTCCAATCTCTTTGTAGCCCTGATTTTTCATAGAGAGGAAAATAATTTCATCTCTAATTGTGAGGTTAGGCCAAAACATACTGAACAAGTGGGTTCCAACCAGTTAAAGAAGGCTCTCTGGGGAGCTGGGCATGGTGGTATTTGCCTGTAATATCAGCAGGTTGGGAGGCTGAGGAAGGAGGGTCATGAGTTCAGAGCCAGCCTCAGTGAAAAAAATTTACTAAGCAGATCAGTGAGAAACTGTCTCTACATAAAATAATTATAGAGATGTGGCTCAGGAGTTGAGTGCCCCCGAGTTTAATCTTCATCATCGTACCCCCCACATAAAAGAAGAATTTCTGAGGTGTGAGTCTCAGGCTTTGGATTTATAACAGCTTTCATGGAGGTTCTAAAGTGTAGAACTAGTATAAAATAAGTGTTATGGGACAAGCTCTGGGGTGGATGTGCATGCATTTGAATCTAGGCATTTATATATATTTATATGTATTATAGATTTGATGTTGATCTACTGATGGAATATTTTCTACCCAAGGCAAGTATGTGCTTTAGTTAAAGTCTGAAATAGTAGATATATAATTTAATAATCTGCAGCTACATATTGAAAGATAACTGTCATCAGAAAATAATGTATGTGAAGTTGGATCATTTCATGACTCTTTAGAACATGTAGATCTATAAGGCAAGATAGTAAGAGAAACAATAAAACTGAAACATTCATGAACTTGGGATGCAATTTAAAAATGTGAGGTGAATGTTGGTACACAATCTGACTTCTATAACAAGACCCCTACAGCACAAAAATTAAAAACCAAGAATAAATCAAGGGCATAGATTCAAACTAAAAGCTGCTTCTCAGCAAAAGAAACAATAATGTGAAGAAAGAACCTACAGATTTTATACAAATCACTTCAGTCAGAATGGCAATCATTAATAATACAGGCAACAATAAATGTTGGTGAGGTTGAGGGGAAAAAGGAACACTCACACATTGCTCATGAGATTGACTCCAAATTGGTGCAACCACCATGGGAAGCAGTATGGAGACGCCTTGAAAATCCAGAATGGAAACATCATTTGACCCAGCTATCCCTCTCTTTGGACTATGCCCAAAGCACTTAAAAACAGCATACTAAAGGAAAACAGCTGCACCAATGTTTATAGCAGGACAATTCACATTAGTTAAACCATTGAGCCCATAGAAAACAACAATGGTAAATAGAGTTGCCCAAGTCAGTCTGCACAACTAGCTATAATCACAAAATTTTTGGTTTACAACTCTTTTCTATTTGTTTTACAAACCAGCACAAGAACAATACTTACAAGTTGAGCAGAGAGGAAACATTACATAGCAGTGTTATAAATACTGTGAATAGTGCTGTGGGCACTCAAAGAAAGGATTCCCAATTTCCTACCCATGCAATAAAAATCATTCAGTTGAAGATACACTAGTTACTGATTAGATAACACATACATGTGTTTGTGACATTCAGTATGTGGGCAGCTGCTCAATTTGGCAGGTCAGATCCAATAGATAATGAAGACACTCTCTTCACACAATACAGTGTTTGCTTCAGTAATACTATGAAAACAAAAGAGAGAGCAAAAGTGAAAGACACAGGCAACTGTATTGCCAGACTAGGAAAACCCAACCACTGAACCTATGCACTGGGGAGACCCAAAGAGCTTCTCAGGGTCCTGACTGGGAAGTGCTGGGCAGAGCATCCTTTCCAAAGGTGAGAGTCTGAAGTCTTGTTCTAACTTGTACTGAAAGTGAGGTCGAATAAATACAAGTTAGAACAAAGAAAACTTCATTCTAACATCTTGCAAGACCTGGTGATCCCCTGAAGGACACAAAGTCCTCCCAAGAACAGGTCAGATCCTAGAAGAGGGAGTGAGAGCCTTGAGATGACTAAATAAATTGGGATTTCAATGAGTGAGCCACCCAGCCAGATGCATTGAGAAATCACCATTCTTTATCTATTTCATCAAGGACTGCAGACATCATTCAATCAAGAAAAGGGAAGATCTTTAGTATTTTCCTTAGACCCCAGGACTGAATCTTCCCTCCTGGCCTTATAAATAGTTTAAACTCTCATATGTAAAATGAAGCCAGTTTTCTGCATAAAATAATGTGGAGATAAGCATGAAACCTAGAGATTTACCCTTTGGAATAAAGAATGGTGTGAATATTATTCTCCTAGAACTTATCATTATATTTCAATATTTATTTTCCCAAATAAAGTTAAATGAAATGTTGGTGGGTGGTGTTTTGTTGACCCAAAGGGCTCACATATGAAGAGAATATTGTGTTTTTACTTTTTGAACAGGACTTGTAGATAAGAGTCTAGAGGTTTATTTAAATCAAAATTGTGTTTCTCTCTCTGTGATGTCATGGGCTTTGGAGCTATAAGAACTGAGGAGGGACATCATTAGTTAATAGTATCTTATAATTCCTGGGTTGCAGAGGGTTCTGCTAGACCATGACACATGCTATCTATTGCATAATCCAATAAGTATAACAAACATTATATTGTAAATTATTAAGTAGAACCAAAGGGTCTACAAAACCAAAATATATAATGAAATAAAAAATGTGGGGGCATAAATGCTAGTACAGTATGTCTTTTTTTTTTACAGTCATAATTTTACATGTTTCTATTTAAATTTTCTACTGGGTATCCAAAACTAATGAGGTGGTCCCAAATTGTGATGTTTTTCCTACACTAGAGGTGAGTATAGTCACCTCAGTGATGTACGTCATAGAATTCATGAGGAACTGCATGGTTTCTTCAGTCCAAGAGTCAGGATGGGCCTATGGACCATGTGGATTCCCCAGGAAACATTAAGACTATTTCCCCCTTCAGCAATCCTCCTTTATTGCCTGAATACTCACATTGGCTCCTAGTCTCTTGGGTCTTTCTCCTCTCCCTGATTGGGAGCTTGTATAACTCTCTGGAGTTGTAGATCCCTTAGGGTGTACTGCTAATCTATAAGGTAAAATGTTAAACTCATGATTCAAACTAGGGATATCTGGGCATTATTTTAGTATCCCTAGGTCCTTCCTATAACTCTCTTAATTTTCCCATAATTACAAACAAAAAAGTATATAATTTACATAAATAATATTCTCCAAATAATACTTGATTAAACATATGAAATAATTAATGGAGATGGTATAGCATTATTTACCCAATAGAATGGTTTACTATTACATCGATCCAGTAGCAAAGTGAATAGTGGAAGATGTGTGACCTAATAACATCATTAAATGCATGACAAAGTTAATATTTAGAAATTCACACTGTATTTAGCAACAAATTGCATCTGTAATGAAATATAAGTAAAAACGCTCTGTAAAACTGGCATGGTGGGCCATGCTGTGACCCTAGGAATGTGAGAAACTTTGCAAGTTCAAAGTCAGGCTCCATAACTTAGTGAGGACGTATGCAACTTAGCAAACCCTTTCTCTAAATAAAAAAGAAAAAAAAATCTGAGGATGTGGTTTACTGATTAAGTGCCCCTAACTTTAAGAGGCTCTGAAAATTTTAAATTTTAAATTTCATATAGATCTTAAGAAACTTCTGAAATAATCAACTCTGAGAATTATTATTTCTCCAGAAAAATGAGACTCTTTAGTAATTGTTTATTTATACTAAAATTATATCCTTTTAGGGATACACAATTCTATACTTGTATTTCCTTATTTCTACAATATCAGCTAAATATGCTAGAAAATTTTCAGCAAATGTCAAAAGTGATTACCCATTTTGTACATGTAAATGATTTTTTCCCTTCTAGGTCCCAAATACTTCGAGGGATGGGATATAGATACGAAACTTACTACAATCTTTATATTTGTCAAGGTGTTTTTCTAAATATTGTGCTGTTATCTAAGGTACACACTTTGGACAAATGCTACTCCACATTTGCTACAGATATGAGGTCAGTAATTTAAAAAATGTTGGAAATTTGAATACAGTCTTGGACAAAATTGTTGGGTTTCTATATGCTATAAATCCTCCAGTGTTTTAAAAATGTTGGATCAATGGCCAAAACCTTTAGAAAAATTTTTCCACATGTCCTCTCACTCGTATGAATTCTGAGGTGCTGAGTAGGGTGTGAAAAATTATTGGAGACTCTGTTGCCTATTTTATATTTATATGATTTCTGTGCTAGCATATCTCTGGTGTGAAATAGTATTGAACTACTGTGAAATAGGGTTGATTCATCTTTAAAGACACTGATGCAATGTTTTCATTGTAAATCTTCTCCAGTATAAAATCTATAATGTTTAGTAAGATGTCATCTTTACCATTAAAAGCTTTGCCATTCTTCACATTTACAGAACCTCTCTCTGGTATGGGTTCTCTGGTGTCGAGTAAGTGATGATTGTTGATTAACAGCTTTGCCACATTCTCTACATTTGTAGGGCTTCTCTCCAGTATGAATTCACTGGTGCTGAGTAAGTGTTGATATGTGATTAAAACTCTTGCCACACTCTTTACACTTGTAGGGCTTCTCTCCAGTGTGGATTCTCTGGTGCTGAGTAAGTGATGATTTTTGACTGAAACTTTTGCCACACCCTGTATATTTGTAGGGCTTCTCTCTAGTGTGGATTCTCAGGTGCCGAGTAAGTACTATTTTTTGATTAAAACTATTGCCACATCCTTTACATTTGTAGGGCTTCTCTCCAGTGTGAATTCGCTGGTGGTGAGTAAGTGATGATGTGTGACTAAAACTCTTGCCACACACTCTATATTTGTAGGGCTTCTCTCCAGTATGACTACTTTTGTGACAATTACGCTGTGAGATCCTATTAAAAGCTTTGCCACACTCTTTACATTTGTAGGGCTTCTCTCCAGTGTGGATTCGCTGGTGCTGAGTAAGTGATGATTTTTCACTAAATCTCTTGCCACACGCTTTACATTTGTAGGGCCTCTCTCCAGTATGAATCCTGTTGTGGCGATCAAGATTTGAGTTTTTATTAAAACTCATGCCACACACTTTACATTTGTAGGTCTTCTCTCCAGTGTGGATTCGCTGGTCCTGAGTAACTGATGATTTTTTACTGAAACTCTTGCCACACACTGTACATTTGTAGGCCTTCTCTCCCGTAGGAATTCTCTGGTAATTTTTAAAGCTTGGTTTTTGATTGAAACCTTTGCAAAATTGTTTACATATGTAGGGCATCACTCCAGGTTGTGTCCACTGGTGACAAATAAGATTTGAGCTTTTATTAGAAGTTTGGTCACATTCTTTGCGTTTGCATGGCATATCATCTGAATGAACACTGTGATATTGAGTAAAGTTCTTGAGTGCATTGCATTCTTCACATTGGTAGGTCTTCTCTGCAGAATAAATTTTTTGGTGTCGAGTAAGGGTTGAAAAACTTTTTAAGGCTTACCCGCACTTTTTACATTTACAGGCCTCTCCTTCAGTATAAACTCACTGTTACTTAACAAGTTGAAACTTTTCACTAAAAGTTTTTTCAGATTCTTTAAATTTGTAGTATTTATCACTGTCATAGTATCTGCTGTGTTAAAAAAATATAGTAAGGCATTTGCTTGCTCAATATCTTCTATACATAGAGGGCTCTCTTTTTCTATAAATTTTCTGGTATTAAGCAAGCTCTGCACTGTGGTTAAGAGCCCTTTCACATATCTTACACTTGCAGGTTTTCTCTTGGCTATGAATATTTTAATGAATACTAGTTTTTGATCACTAAATCAAGACTTTCCTACATTTTTCATCTTGGTAAATTTTCTTCAGAAAAAAACTAGGATTTCTCTATATTCATAATTTTTTATCACCAATGTAAATATACTGGTGATTACTCAGGGTGGAGACATGGCTTATTGTGTTACTTATAGCATTATCTATAGAGTGCACTTTCCAGAAATCTGTATCAGAATTGTCATTGAGCAATATTGGGAAGTAGAAACCTTTCTACAATTCTTAATATTGTCCATTTGGGCACAAGGAGAAATTAATCTTTTGTTTCAGAAAAATGGACATTTTATAAAGAAACTCCCCCAAAGGATCACTTTTAGAAATATCTTTTCTGTACAAATGTTTGACTTCAATTTTAACTCATTGCTACTTTTATAATTGGCCAAGTTAAAAACTGATGCATGGACTAGATTTCGAATTTTCCACATTGCCTTTCAGTTCAAAAATGGCTGTGGATTTATTCTTAAAGACATATAAATCTCCTCAAAATAATTGGAATACATTGAATTTTTGTTTCAGATATTAATTGTCTCTGGTGTCTTTTGACCAAAAAATTTTTATCATAAATAGGGACTACTGATTGATTTTCAAATTTTTTAACTTTACTCTCACCTATATTTTCCCATTGTTTTCTTGGTTGTAGATAGTTAAAGTCACAGTTTCCATATCTTCCCTCTCTCTCATTTATTGCCTGCTCTGGTAAAATTTGTCGAGGATGATGAGAAGTCATGGCTGAAATAAATAAAAATAACAAACATGTTTACTTACTGTACTTGGCTGAGTATATTTTGCAAACCTAAGAAATTACAGCAAAAAATAACATCAGCAGGGGAGTGGATTGTTAAATCCAAGTCCATCATTACTGTAGAAATATATAAATCAAATAAAAATACACACAGAAAATTACTTTGAAGATTGTCCTAATCATCTTTGTGTTCACAGTATCCAAGATGAGTACATTACTATGGAGAGTAATATAGTAGAGAAAAATACATTGTGTTACACAAAGATTTTCCTCTTTCAGAATATATTTTAAAAATCTACCAACTTTCTTCTGTTTCATAAAAGATAAAAATATGAAACATATGAATATTTGGGGACTGTTCCAAAAGGGGTTCCTGCTTACCAACAGAAAAAAATATGGCTAAATCAACTGTAAGCAAAACTATGAATCACTCAAAGGGAATAGTCAATTATCATTTAAAAGAAGTTTACTGAACTAAAACAACACACAAAAAACAGAATAAAAATTAGTCAAGAATTGTTAATAGTAATAAGCACAAAATGTATGTTTAAAGACTTTCTTTAGAAAACGTCGGAAAGAGTCAGGAGTGGTTGTACATAGCAACATAGGAGGTTGAGCTAGAGCATCAAAATTTGAAGGCCAGACAAAGTAAAAAATGCAAAGTGCTAAATTACCCTTTAGTCTCTTTCCAGTACTAATAAACACATTTCGAAAAAATAATAATGACACATACAAAAGTGATCGAACAAAACCTGGGCTGTCTAAATTATAGTACACAAAACATAGTTTAAGACAGTTATAGGAGATAGAAAGCATTTTAAATTAAAAAAAAACTTTGAAAAGAGGCATAAGAGTGAAAAGTAACCTTTCCCTTAGCTTCTGAATTAAGAGTAAATACATTCGCTACATACTTCATAGTTCACAAAAACACAAAAAAACACTGAGAGGGTTGAATGAAAACAAAGAATCACTGTCATACTAAGAGACATCGATCCCCACTTACTGAAAAGGGAAATACAGAGAAGCAAAATGGTAATTGCAAAGCATAAGACTTTGAAAATATTTTTAAAGTACTATAGACTTATAGAATCTGTGTTCATAATCACAAGTGGGATATTATGCTGGTTAGATAAATTTTATATATTAAAACAAAGATTAATAAATATTTAAGTGATAGTTATTTTGTAACCAACATCGAATAAATATTTGGAATCAAAAGCGGTAGGGATTTTCAAAAATCCCTAAATATGTGTCAGTTGATTGAAAACTCTTGGGCATGCTGTTGTTCAAAATTGAAAGATTAAATTTAAAGATGTTTATACTACTTAAATTTAACTAGAGGCTCCATGTAGTATTCATCAACCTCCCATTGTTAAAAATTTCTTTTTGCAGAGAAATATATCCTTTAAATTGTATGAGTATACCCCAAAATACAAATAAGACTAGTTCCCTGCTAAAATAATACTAAAATTTACAGCATTAAATTGTAAATGCAAACATGGAGTCAGATAGATGGAGTTCTTAGAGAGTGTGGCAATAAGCCCTCACATCAATAGCAAATTAAAAACATTGCACACCAGTGTTGTTATATTGTTATTCAACAGAGCCATTATAAGGGACACAAACCAAATATCCTTTGAAAAGAACTATGAGCCATATTGGAATATACAAACTATAGAACTTTGAAGTCAAAGAATTTATTCTAATTATATATTTTACAAAATGTATGTACAAGATGTTAACTGAAATGTCACTGAAAGAATACTGCAGAATTCTACGAACATGACATCTCTAAACTAAAAAAGAAGCTTTCTGAAAAAAAGAGAATAGTTTTGTGATGAGGAAACAGATATGAGCCCTTGCTTTCTAGGCATTTTTTTTTTGAGATGTAAATTTTGTAGATATATATTGCATAACAATTTGAATTACTGTTACTGAATTGTATATTTAAAATTTTAGAGACAGTAAGTTTTATTTTGTGGTTTTGATTACAATAAAAATTAAAAGAAATAGAATTGCAACATCTCTCAAAGCTACATTTAAAATAATGTGGTCTTTATTTTATAAATAATAACAAACTCATCAGTATACAAATGATGGGCATGCATGTAATCTCAGCTACTAGGAAGTCTTAGGCAGGAGAATTGCAAATTCAAGACATCCTCAATAACTTAGTGAGAACCTCTACCAAATATGAGTGAAAAGGAGCTTGGGGTGTAGTTCAGCATGAGAGTATCACTGCCATCAATCCCCATTACACTTATACATAGAAAACTTCAATTTCTACGTACATGGGCAGAATCAAAAGCCAATCAAGATAAAATACAAAAGTCATGGACAAAAGAGGCTTAATATTTATACAAGCAAAAGCACATATAATATTATTGGCCATACAAACAAGAATCATACATATCTTAGTTTGTGAAGCAATTAACTGATATGAGGAAACCCAGGCCATAACAGGAAACCTACTATACACAATTTTAAAAAAAGAGAAAAAAAAAAAAACAACCAAATTTTAAATATCCACAGATGTATTATTTTACAAATCTTCTAACTCATATTAAAGTTACACCATCTCTCAAAACAGCAGTCTTTGTCCAACTTGACATTCATTTCATGGCAGATATTTCACAGAAAATCCATTACACATATCAGAAAGAACACTGATAAGAAATTTTTAATAAAAAAATGTACAAATAAGATTATAGAAACTGACTTATGATAGTAATGTATTACAAGGGTGGACCTAGAGGTCTCCAGAAATGTGCAAAACTTTCCTGCAAATAATGGAAGAAGGGCTGGAGTTGTAGAGTAGTGTTAGGGAGTTTCTCTAGCATGTGTGAGGCCCTGGGTTCAATTCTCTGCACCATGTATGGATAAATAGAAAATTCACTAACAACTAAAAATATTTTTTAAATTATGGAATAGCTGTCAGATAATATTGACACTCAAAAGGCAAGGGGAGTGTTTTTTTGTTAATTTGAATGTATGGAGGAAAAGCAGGATACTACATAATTTTAAAGCACCAAACACAGGACAGGTTTTTCTATAATAAAAAGAGAAAGAATTCAAAGCTTCTCAAAAATATTTTCTTATGGATAATGTCTCAATGAACCTTTTCAAATTTAGGTATCCTCCTCTACCTCAACTATGTCCTGTGCAATATGTGGGCCATAGGATTTGACATCAGTGCATTCCTCTAAGACAAACATATGTCAAGTGAAAGATATATATCATGCCACCAAAGGAAAACATTAATGGTGAAAATAAACATCATTAACATTATCTTGTCATTACCAAGAACTACCCCATCTTCTTTATTGAAAGCATAAATCTGCCACACATTCTTGTGGAGAAGTTCCCAAAAGATATACTGCAAGGGAAGAAAACTAAATAATGATAATTAGAAATTTTGAAGGAAAATTATGCTCACCCACAAAGACTAGGTTTCTCTAGTTCTCCAACATCACTTCTCTATATAAATTCTGCTGAGCAGGATCCAGGCATTCCCATTCCTCCTCAGAGAAATCAATAGACACATCCCCAAATGTCAATGGCTCCTAAATAAAAATTGTTAGATCAATAGAACATGGACCAAACCATTATTCAGTTTTTAATATGAATTAAGAGTTAGTAGAACTGACTGTCATTTAGGAGAGTGACTTTAATTATGTAATAAGATACTTTGCATTATCTAATTCAGCGGAAAATACATAAGTCTAAAAAAAGTATATATATTCCATATCAGAGTGAAGTGAAAGATATATACCATAATCCAAGCAATAAATAAAAGCCCATCTCCTAACTTTTCTGCCATCAGTGAATGTGAAATTTGGCAGAAATTCCAGATGCAAATCAGACTTGTAAAAAATATTCTCATAAGGTGATTGTGCACAAGGTAGACAAAAACAATTGTTAAAAAGCTTTTGAAAACAGTCTGGTTCCTATTCTCTCTGCTTTCTATCCATGAGATAGATTGAGATCCCTAATGCAATTAGTTTCCAGTATCATCCATGAAACATTCCCAATGTGTAAAGTATTCAAAAAATATTAATATTCGGAGACATGTAAAGTGACACTTCCACCTTGAGGAAAGACAAACTTGCAATATTTCAAGTTCTATAAGCAGTTAAATGAGTGAATCCATTTGGTACAATAGAATGAACAATGGTTTAAAAAAGACTTCAAGGAGGAGATTAAAAAATTCTGAGAGGTAAACAAAAACATAGACACAACATACCAAAATCACTTGGACACTATGAAAGCAGTACTAAGAGTAAACTTCATTGCACGGAGTTCATTTCTTAAAAGAATAAAAAGTCAATAATTGATCTCATACTTCATCTCAAAGCCCTAGAAGAACAAATCAACAACAAAAGCAGTAGAAGGCAAGAAATAATTAAAATTAGAACTGAAATTGAATTAAAAGAAACAATTAAACCTTGAAAAAAAGTTGGTTCTCTGACAGACCCCTAGCTATGCTAATGAAAAGAAAAAGAGAGAAAATTCAAATTACCAGTATACATTATGAAAAAGGTATTATCCCAATAGACACCTCAGAAATAGAGAGGATATTTAGAAATTCTCTTGAAAATGTATACCCCAATAAAATAGAAGACATTGAAGGCATCAACAAATTACTTAAGTCATATGATATGCCCAGATTGAATCAGGAAAAATACACAATTTAAACAGACCAATGTTAAATGATAAAATACAAGATGCCATCAGAATCTTATTAACCAAAAAAAGCCCAGGCCCAGATGGATACACTGCAGAGTTAAACAAGACCTTTAAAGAAGAAATTCAAAATACCAACATTCTTCAATTTATTTCAGAAAATACACAAATAAGCAGCACTTCCAAACTCATTCAATGAGGCCAATATCACCCTGATCCCCAAACCAGGCAGGGACAAATGAAAGAAAGAAAACTTTAGGCCAATATCTCGAATGAACATAGATCCAAAAAGTCTGAATAAAATTCTGCCAAATTAAATACAAAAACATATTTAAAAGCTCGTGCACCAAGATCAAGTGGGGTTTGTCCAGGAATATAGGGTTGGTTCAACATATATAAATCAATAAAGGTAATTCATCACATCAATAGACTTAAAAATAAGAATCATATAATAATCTCAAGAGACACAGAAAAGCCATTTGACAAAATACAGCACCGTTTCATGTTCAAAAATTAAAAAAACTTGAGATAACAGGAACATACCTCAACATCATACTGGCTCTCTACATTAAGCCTAAGGACAACATCATTCTAAAGAGAGAAAAACTAAAGGCATTCCCTCTAAAAAGTGGAACAAGACAGGGGTGCTCTCTCTCACCATTTTTATTCAACATATTCTTGAAACATTGGCCAGAGGAATGAGAAAGAAGAAAGAAATTAAAGGAATAACTACAGGAAAAGAACTTAAATTAGCACTATTTGCTGAAAATACGATTCTATACCTAGAAGACCCCAAAAGCACCACCAGAAAACTTCTAAAACTAAAAATAAAATCAGCTAATCAGCAGGATATAAAATTAAAACACATTAAAAAAAGCATTTCTGTATATCATTGGCAAAGCCTCAAGGAGGAAATAAGAAAACCTACCCCATTTACAGTAACTTCAAAAAAGAAAACATAAGATACTTGGGAAACAACTTAACGAAAGAGGTGAAAGATCTATACAAGGAAACCTACAGAACCCTAAAGAAAAAAATCAAAGAAGACCTTACAAGATGGAAAATCTACCTTCCTCTTGCATAGGCAGAATAAATATTATCAAAACGACCATACAACCAAAAGCACTGTACAGATTTAATGCAATTCTGATCAAAATCCCAATGACATTTCTCATAGAAATAGAAAAAGCAATCATGAAATTCATCTGGAAAAATAAGAAGCCCAGAATAGCTAAAGCAATTATAAGCAGGACGAGCAAAGCAGGTGGTATGACTATACCAGACCTTAAACTATACTACAGAGCAATAGTAACAAAAACAGCATGGTAGTGGCACTAAAACAGGCCGGCAGACCAATGGTACAGAATAGAGGACACATAGACTAACTTACAAAATTACAATTATCTTATATTAGACAAATGTGCCAAGAACATGCATTGGAGAAAAGATAGCCTCTTCAACAAATGGTGCTGCGAAAACTGGAAATCCATTTTCAAAAAACTGAAATTAATACCCTATCTCTCACAATGCACAGAACTCAACTCAAAGGGGATCAAGGACCTCCAATTTAAACCAGACACTCTGCATCTAATAGACAAAACAGTAGGCCATAATCTTCATCACATGGGGCTAGGCCGCCCCAGCTTCCTTAATAAAATGCCTGTAGCACACGAATTAAAACCAAGAATCAACAAATGGGATAGAGTCAAATTAAAAAGTTTCTTCTCAGGAAAAATCTGAGGTGAACAGAGAGCCTACATCCTGGGAGTGGATTTTTACCCCTCACACACCAGTTAGAGAACTAATATCTAGTATATAAAGAACTCAAAATGCTAAGCACCAAAAAAACCAATAATCCAACCAACAAATTGGCCAAGGATCTAAACAGACACTTCTCAGATAAGGATGTAGAATCAATCAACAAATATTTAAAAAATTTTTCATCATCTCTTGCAAGTAGAGAAATGCAAATCAAAACCACTCTAAGATATCATCTCACTCAAGTCAGAATGGAAGCTATCATAAAGAAAATCAACAAGTGTTGGCAAGGTTGTGGGGGGAAATGCACACTCATTCACTGCTGGTGGGACTGCAAATTGTTGCAAACAACATGGAAAACTGTATAGAGATTCCTTGGAAATCTGGGAATGCAAAAAACATTTCACCCAGCTATTCCTCTTTTTGGAAGATAATCAGAAATTATTTTGAATCTTTATACTCCAATAAAATAGAAGATAGTGAAGGCATCGATAAATTTCTTAAGTCATATAATCTGCCCAGATTGAGTCAGGAGGATATAGACAACCTAAACAGACCAATATCAACTGAGGAAATAGAAGAAACCATCAAAAGATTACCATCTAAGAAAATCCCAGGACCGGATGTGTATACAGAAGAGTTTTACAAAACCTTTAAAGAGGAACTAATACCAATACTTTTCAAGCTATTTCAGGAAATAGAAAAAGAGGGAGAACTTCCAAATTCATTCTACGAGGCCAACATCACCCTGATTCCGAAACCAGAGACACTTCAAAGAAAGAAAACTACAGACCAATATCTCTAATGAACATAGATGCAAAAATCCTCCATAAAATTCTGGTGAATAGGATACAAAAACATATCAAAAAAAAATTGTGCACCATAATCAAGTAGGATTCATCCCTGGTATGCAAGGCTGGTTCTATATACGGAAATCAATAATGTTATTCAGCACATAAATAGACTTAAAAATAAGAACCATATGGTCATCTCGATAGATGCGGAAAAAGCATTCGACAAAGTACAGCATGCCTTTATGTTCAAAACTCTCGAAAAACTAGGGATAACAGGAACATACCTCAACATTGTAAAATCAATCTATGCTAAGCCTCAGACTAGCATCATTCTGAATGGAGAATAATTGAAGGCATTCCCTCTAAAATCTGGAACAAGACAGAGATGCACTCTCTCACCACTTCTGTTCAACATAGTTCTTGAAACACTGGCCAGAGCATTAGACAGATGAAAGAAATTAAAGGCATAATAATAGGAAAAGAAGAACTTAAATTATCACTATTTGCAGATGATATGATTCTATACCTAGCAGACCCAAAAGGGTCTACAAAGAAACTATTAGAGCTAATAAATGAATTCAGCAAAGTGGCAGGATATAAACTCAACATGCATAAATCAAAGGCATCTCTGTATATCAGCGACAAATCCTCTGAAATGGAAATGAGGACAACCACTCCATTCACAATATCCTAAAAAATAATAAAATACTTGGGAATCAACCTAACAAAAGAGGTGAAAGACTTATACAATGTAAACTACAGAACCCTAAAGAGAGAATTGAAGAAGATCTTAGAAGATGGAAAAATATACCCTGTTCATGGATAGGCAGAACTAACATCATCAAAATGGTGATATTACCAAAAGTTCTCTATATGTTTAATGCAATGCCAATCAAAATCCCAAAAGCATTTCTTGTAGAAATAGAGAAAGCAATTATGAAATTCAAATGGGAGAATAAAAGACCCAGAATAGCAAAAACAATGCTAAGCAGGAAGTGTGAATCAAGTGGTATAGCGATACCAGACTTCAAACTATACTACAGAGCAATAGTAACAAAAACAGCATGGTACTGGTACCAAAACAGGCGGGTGGACCAATGGTACAGAATAGAGGACACAGTAACCAATCTACAAAACTAAAACTTTCTTATATTTGATAAAAGGGCTAAAAGCATGCAATGGAGGAAAGATAGCATCTTCAACAAATGGTGCTGGGAAAACTGGAAATCCATATGCAACAGAATGAAACTGAATCCCTTTCTCTCGCCATGCACAAAAGTTAACTCCAAATGGATCAAGGTGCTTGATATCAAATCAGAGACATGGCATCTGATATTAGAAGAAGTTGGCTATGACCTACATACTGTGGGGTCAGGCTCCAAATTCCTCAATAGGACACCCATAGCACAAGAGTTAACATCTAGAATCAACAAATGGGACTCAAACTAAAATGTTTTTTCTCAGCAAGAGAAACAAAAAGAGAGGTAAATAGGGAGCCTACATCATGGGAACAAATCTATACTCCTCACACTTCAGATAGAGCCCTAATATCCAGAGTATATAAAGAACTCAAAAAATTAGACAATAAGATAACAAATAACCCAATCAACAAATGGGCCGAGGGTCTGAACAGACGCTTCTCAGAGGAGGACATACAATCAATCAACAAGTACATGGAAAAATGCTCATCATCGCTAGAAGTCAGAGAAATGCAAATCAAAACCACCCTAAGATACCATCTCACTCCAGTAAGATCGGCAGCCATTATGAAGTCAAACAGCAACAAGTGCTGGCGAGGATGTGGGGAAAAGGGTACACTTGTACATTGTTGGTGGGACTGCAAATTGGTGCAGCCAATTTGGAAAGCAGTATGGAGATTTCTTGGAAAGCTGGGAATGGAACCACCATTTGACCCAGCTATTCCCCTTCTCGGTCTATTCCCTAAAGACCTAAAAAGAGCATGCTACAGGGACACTGCTACATCGATGTTCATAGCAGCACAATTCACAATAGCAAGACTATGGAACCAACCTAGATGCCCTTCAATAGACGAATGGATATAAAAAATGTGGCATTTATACATAATGGAGTATTACTCTGCATTAAAAATAGACAAAATCATAGAATTTGGAGGAAAATGGATGGCATTAGAGCAGATTATGCTAAGTGAAGCAAGCCAAGCCCTAAAAAACAAATGCTAAATGTCTTCTTTGATATAAGAAGAGTAACTAAGAACAGACTAGGGAAGAAGAGCACGAGAAGAAGACCAAAATTAAACAAGCATGAGAGGTGGGAGGGAAATGGGAGAGAGGGGAAATTGAATGAAAATGGAAGGAGACCCTCAGGGTTATACAAAATTACATACAAGAGAAAGTGAGGGGAAAGGGAAAAATAATACAAGGGGGAGGAATTAATTACAGTAGAGGGGGTAGAGAGAGAAGAGGGGAGGGGAGGGGAGGGGAGAGGGGATAGTAGAGAATAGGAAAGGCAGCAAAATACAACAGACTTGAGTATGTCAATATGTAAATCAATGGAAGTGTAATTGATATGATTCTGCAATCTGTACACGGGGTACAAATAGGAGTTCATAACCCACTTGAATCAAAGTGTAAAATATGATATATCAAGAACTATGTAATGTTTTGAACAACCAACAAAAAAAAAGAAAAAACCACTTCACCCAGCAATTTTTCTTCTCGCACTATTCACAAAGGACTTGAAAACAGCATACTATAGGGTCATAGCCATGTCAATGTTTATGGCAGCACAATGCAGAATAGAAAACTGTGGAGCCAACCCTGCTGCCCTTCAGTGGATGAATAGATAAAAATATGGGGCATATATACACAATGCAATTTTACTCAGCAGTAATAAAATCACGGCAATTGCAAGTAAATGGATGGTATTGGAGAAGTGAAGTTAGGCAAACCCCAAAAATAAATGTTGAATGGTTTCTCTGATATAAGGAGGCTGACTATAGTGGGGTAGGTAGGGAGAGCATAGGAGGAATAGATGAATTTTACAAAGGGCAGAGGGGTTGGAGGGGAGGGGAAGAGGCAGGGGATTAGCAGTGATTGTGGAATGTGATGACACCATTATCCAAAGTACATGTATGAAGACCCAAATTGGTGCCAACATACCTTATATAGAACCAGAGATATGAAAAATTGTGATATAAATGGGTATTACGATTTGTATTGCAGAAATAAACGAGTACATATATAATGGCATAAAGAATCAGATCAGAATGGAATGAAATTAGAAATCAATGATAAAAATAGAAGCTACTCCAACACCTGAAGACTAAATAATATGCTAGTTAATGAACAATGGATTGCAGAAAACATCAAAGAGGAGATTTAAAAATTCTCAGAGGTGAATGAGGACACAGATACAACATATCCAAATATCTGGGACACTATGAAGGCATTACTAAGAAGAAAGTTCATTGCATGGAGTTCATTTCTTAAAAAAAGAAAAAGTCAAGTAAATGACCTAAAATTACATCTCAAAGCCCTAGGAAGAACAATTAATCAACACCAAAAGCAGTAAAAGACAGAAAAGAATTAAAATCAGAGCTTAGATCAATGAAATTGGAACAAAAAAAACAAATGAAAATTGACTAAGTTACTGGTAATGGTACCACCATTTGACCCAGCTATCCCACTCCCTGTTCTATACCTAAAGGATTTAAAAACAGCATACTACAGGGACACAGTCACAATGTTTTTAGCAGCACAATTCGCAAGAGTTAAACTGTGGAGCCAACATAGATGCCCTTAAGTGGATGAATGGATAAAGAAAATGTGGCACTTGTACACAATGGAATATTACTCAGCAATAAAAGAAAATAAAATCATGGCATTTGCAGGTAAATGGATGGCATTGAAGAAGATAATGCTAAGTGAAGTTAGCCAAACCCGAAATAACAAATGCTGAATGTTTTCTCTGATATAAGGAGGCTGACTCATAGTGGGGTAAGTAGGGGGAGCATGGGAGGAATTGATGAATTCTATTTAGGGCAGTGTGGTGGGAGAAATAGGGAGGAAAAAGGGTTTAGTAAGGATGGTGGAATATAATAGACATCATTATCCAAAGTACACATATGAATACACGAATTGATGTCAACCTTCTTTATATACAGAGATATGAAAAATTGTACTGTATATGCATAATAAGAATTGTAATATATTCTGCTGCCATATAATTTTATTTTTTAAAAAAAATTTCAAAATGAAACGTTGGCTCTTTGAAAAACAAATACATTTGATAAAACTTTATCCATGCTACTGTAGAGAAGGAGAGAAATACTCCAATTTCAAAAATCCATGATGAAAAAGAAAATATCACCATGATCACTAGAGAAATACAGAATATAATTAGAAATTATTTTGAAAATTTGTACTGCAATAAAACAGAATATATAGAAGTCATCAACAAATGTCTAGAATCATGTGACATACCCAAACTGAGTAAGTTAAACAGATCATTTTCAAGCAATGAAACAGAAGATAATATCAAAAGCCTATCAACCAAAATAAAAATAAAGCCCAGGACTCAATGGATACAAGAGCTTCAAAAAAGAACTAAAACCAACACTCCTCAAATTATTCCATAAAATATAAAAAGAGGGAGCCCTTCCAAACTCGCTCTATAAGGCCAATATCTCCTTGATGATAAAATCAGACAAACACTGAAAAGAAAGTGTACTTCAGAGCAGTATCTCTAAAAAGAAGAAGGAAAAATTCTGAATAAAATTCTGGCAAATCAAATACCAAAACATATAAAAAAGATGGTTCATCATGATGAAGTGCAATTCATCTCAGGGATGCAAGGTTGATTCAAAATACAGATATCAATAAATGTAATTCATCACATAAGTAGATTTAAGGATAAGAAACTTATGACCATCTCAAAAAATGCAGAAAAAGTATTTGAAAAAATACAGCATCCCTTCATGTTCAAAACACTAGAAAATCTAGGGATAACAGGAACCTATTTCAACATTTTAAAGGCTATCTATGCCACACCTCAGGCCAACATCACTCTAAATGGAGAAAAACTGAAGGCATTACCTCTAAAATTTAAACAAGACAGGGATGCCCTCCCTTACCCCTTCTATTCAATATAGTTCTTGAAAAACTGGCCAGAGCAGTTAGACAGATGAAATAAATTAAAGAATAAGTATAGGAAAAGATGAACCTAACCTAGCACTATTTGATGATGATATGATTCTGTACCTAGAAGACTCAAAAAACTCCACTAGAAAACTTCTAGAACTAGAATTCAGCAAAGTAGCAGGATATATAATCAACACCCATAAATCAAAGGCATTTCTGTATATTAGTTACAAATCCTCTGAGAGAGAAATGAGGAAAACTATCCCATTCACAATATCCTCAATAAAAAAGATACTTGGGAATCAACAAGAGGTGAAGGATCTATACAATGAAAACTATAAAACACTAAAGAGAAATCAAAGTCCTTAAAAGATAGAAAGATTTAACTTGATTTTGAACCCCATCCTAACCCACCAAGCTTTGGGAGCAATGGCAACTGTGCATGTGCAAATCTCCCTGGATCAAAAACAAGTGGCTTCACATTGATGTGCAAGCACTTCCAGGGACTAATATCACCCTCACCTACCCCGGAGTGAAGGAAAAGGATGAAAACCACAGCTCCCTGTTTCTTTCTAGAATAGGCTCACACCACCTTCTTGCAGTGAGCACAGACAGCCTGGGTTCTAACCAACTGCATCAGGAATTCAGTCCCCAGCCAAGTAGGAGAGCTTCTCAGTCTGAGCCCAGCTGTGGGGAAGGCTCCTATCAAACATGTGAAGGAACTAGTCCTCCAATGACATAGATATGGAGCAAGAGACATGCTGATGACATGGGGCTAGAATATAAGCTTAGTGCAGACAATTTTTAAAACTAGCATGGAGTTCTTTAAAAGCTAACAGAGTAACGACCACTCTGGATGCATTTCCAAAGAAACTTGAACCAGTGTGTTCATAAATGGCTGCATGCCCATCGCTGCTCCAGGATCCACAGGAGCCAGGACAAGGAAACTTCTGAAGTGGCTTCTGGATAAGGAGACTCCTCCCAGCCACAGGGCAGTTACCTGCTCCCCTGAGAAACTACTTCCCCTAAATGCACCTACTCATAGGTCAACAGGTGGCTTATATTTACCAGATGCTCAGGAGACCTCAGATGAGCCAGGTGTGGGATCCTGGTGTCAGGCAGAGCCAAACCAGGACCAGGGAAATATCACAGAGGGCATGAGATCCCAGGGACATGCAGTCCACAGGGGGACACTCAGCCCAAAGACATTCTGAAAAGGTGTCTGGCCTGGGAGAGGAGGGGAGAATACACACACGCATGCATTTTTACAAATGTCAAGTGGTTTTTAGTGTAATTTTCTCTCATGTGAAATGCTCAAACAGAAAACAAAACTTTTGCTTCTTATTTTATTACATTGGGGAGGAAAATTGTCACTGGAAATGGGGACAGGGGACTTGAATTTGAGGAATTCATTGGTACATATGTACAGGTTTCGTCTGAGAGATGGGGTTCTGGATCTGACATTTTGCTTCCCTTACATTTAGAACATCCAGGAGGACCCAGGCAGGAGGGCCACACCTGTAATTCCAGCCACTCAGGAGGCTGAGGCACATGTTCAAGGCCAGACTCATCCTCTGTCTCAAGATAAATGATAAAAAGTACGAAAGATGTAGCTCAGTGGGAAAGGACCTCTGCGTTCAATCCACTATGACCCCAATGTCCCCCAAAATTAAAGCTCAGGAGGAAGAAAAACCTGAGACCCCTGCAGATCCCAGCCCCCTTGGGTAGGAAAAGGGCCCACGGACTGGTGATTCTCAGGGTCCCAACACTCTGAAATCCACCGCAGAAGAAATTTAGGGAGGTGACTTGGGCTGCCAATTTGTTCAAAAATAAGAATAAAAAGAATCCTGCATCTTTAGAAACCGGAGAAATGTAAACTAAAGCCGTATCAGAGAGAAAATTAAATAGTATCAATGAAGATAGGAAACAAAAGAATTCTAATAAACTCAAGGAGTTTAAGTGCTTCTTAACTATTTGTGGAAACTGTTTTGCCATTAAAGACACTTGATAATCCCCCACCGCAGGGACTTGCTGCAATCAGTTCTTAGGACCAGGATGGTACATTAATAGTCATGGTACCTTCAGCTTAAAAATAGTATAAAATACCATGGGTCAGTTTTACAGGGTGCCATATGCATGTGGTATTATGTATAACTATGACGCACTAATAAACAATCCAGCATGCTTTACTCTTAATAGAAGCACCCAATCCTAAAATTCATCCACAAAATTAAATATATGTAAACTTAACCAAGAAATTTTTGAATTATAACAGCAAAAAATTATAAGAGAAAAATATAAGAAGAAGAAGAAGTTATTACCTAACACGTGCATTGTGAAGCTGTACTGTTACAATTGTCATCAAGGAATCACGACGTCAACAGAGTCCACCCAGGAAACCACATGGTTGTAAAAGTCATACACTTAATTGCAACGGAAAAGTCATTATAAATCAAACCCTAACCAGGCCAATCTCAGAACTTAAGTAGACCAGCGGGCAGAATAAAAACTAAAAACTACCAGGGAGGGAGCTCAGTGGTAAAGCAACCTTCTGTTTACTACCAAAATATAACAACCACCAAAAATAATAATAATAATAATAATAATAATAATAAATAAACTCCACAAAACTAGCTTAGGAAAAGGCAAGGTCCCTGTTCACTGCAGCTTCCCTCCTGCAGAAAAATGATGTTTGGAAATTTGATTTCTTGGGGGGAGGGGGGGTGCTGAGCATTGAACTCAGGGGCACTTGACCACTGAGCCCCATCCCCAGCCCTAATTTGCATTTGATTTCAAGGCAGGGTCTCCCTGAGTCTCTAAGTGCCTCACCCACTTGTGGAGGCTGGCCTTGACCTCGCAATCCTCCTGCATCAGCCCCCACCCCCAGCCTCTGGGAATGACAGGTGTGCGCCATTGCCTGGTTTGGAGATTGGATTCTTCTAGAGGTCCCACCTTTCAATAACAGCAGCCCGGGAAGATGCCAGGCTGCCTCCCTCACCTGCCAGAGAGATAGGACTTGAGCAGGGGCTGAGGCTGCCCCAGGGGATGGGGAGGCTGCCAGGAGTCTCCGCCCCTGTCACGCTCTCCACCCGGCTGGCCAGGGGGACAGAGGGGCACTGTCCCCAATGGGCTCAGGCCTGTGGTTGCAGAGAGCCCCCGGAGTCAGTGTCAGCCAAGTCCGGTTCCCCACACAGCTGGTCCCACCAGACGGACTCCCTGACCAGACTCTCTCCTGAACCTCCCTGTCCAGGCACGAGGTGCCACTGCACACTCACCATCCCCTGGTGCCCAACCCCCAAGCCTTCCCTGGGGAGTTTCGGCTCCTGCATGGCAGGGCCACCTGGGATCCTGGGCAAGAGCGAAGCCTGGAGTCCAACTGCAGGAATCAGAGTAGAACCACAGACAGCGGAGAAATAAATCCCATTCCAAGCGCGGAGGCCCGCCCCCTGCTGCTGGCTACGCTCAGGATTGGACAGCGCTCAGCATGGGGGCTTCTGATTGGACAGGGAATCAGTCAGTCTCCGCTCTCCACAGCCTGAGCCCAGAGAGCCTTCTTTTTGAGTGACAGGGGGGTGATATCTGCTCCAGGCAATGAAGAAACAAGAATGGCAGGGTTAGGGTGCAACTTTTTTCTTTTCCTTTTGAGGTCTGGGCATTCGGTTAGGGTCAAGGTGACCAGAATTCTAAGTTCTGTTGGGTTTTGATGTTAGGAAATGGAAGACATTTCTTGAAAGTTTCACCACCTTGGCCTCCTCCTATAATAAGACCACCCAGAGCGTCTTGGGGTGCTGACTTGTCCTCTGTTCATCTGTGCAAAATTCTCCAAGCAGAACTGGCCTTTCGCCCTTTGGGAACTGCCCAGTGGTGGAGGCTCTCGACTCGGCATGGCAGGCGCCCTGGAGGAGGCTCCCACCAGGTTGGCAGCATGAGCGCTGATGTTCCTCCAGCTGAGTTGAATCTATCTAGAGCCCACGTTGAGGCTGGAGGCAGAGTAAGGGGATCAGCACAGAAGAGACCCTAAGAGCGCAGACCTGGGTAAACCCCAGCTGCACCCGGGCTCCCACACTCTCTGGACACGGGGCATTGAATTTAGAGGACTTGACCTCTGAGCCCCGTCCCCAGCCCTAATTTGAATATTGTATAGAGAGACAGGGTCTCACTGAGTTTCTTAGCACCTTGCTTTTGCTGAGGCTGCCTTTGAATTCCCCATCCTCCTGCCTCAGCCTCCCCAGACGCTGCAATGACAGGCGTATGCCACTTTTTTTTTTTCTTTCTTTTTGAGAGAAATACCTGCAGTGGCCACAGGATAACAGCCTTGCACAGATCAAGGCCATCCTGGGTGCTCTCCGTGGTTTCTAGGCAGTGGGATCCTGCCTCCTCCAAAAACCAGAGACACCCTGTCCAGGTTTGCATCCTTAGTATCAGCTGAATATGCTGCACTTATCAAGAAAAAAAAAAGAGAGAGAGACCCTACCTGCTTGTCTTAATGCAAACAAAGACAATGTGTTTCCAAAGAGAGCTCTGGTCTTGGCCCCCCAATTCAGTGGTGCAAAAAGTCACATAATACAGAGAAGACTTCTCCTTAAGAGGGGCGCAAGGGTCTCTCTCTTAACGAAAAACAATTTGCGTTTGACTGGGAGTCCAGGAAAGACAACTCCAGATTTTCCTAATTTGGAAAATAACTCTATAGACTCAATGCAACCTGCTCCTCTCTGCCTTAATTAATCATGGAGGCCTCGAGGTTACCTGCCCTCTGGGACACCTGCAAATGAAGGGGGGGTGGTACTTTCTTCTCCCTGAAGTGCTCTGAACCTCCACCTTCTTACAGGCTCCAACACCTTTGAAAGCATCCAATGGGGGAGCGGTTTAGAAAATTCTGGAATGTACCTAAAGACATTTCCTCATCTGGCTATGATGCTATCAATTTGGTCCCATGGTCCTTTTCAGTACTGTTTATCTTCTTCTGTTTTATTGGTTCATCTTAGATATACATGACCATAGAGTCCATTGTGGTAAACTTATCCAAACATAAAAATATACCTTATTCTCTTTAGGACCCTATTCGTGTGGGTGGCATGATGGGTGGATTCACTTAGGTATTTTCATACAATTAAATAGAAACATTATGGTCACTTCATGCTACTCTCTTTCCTGTTCTTATGTCCCCTCCCTTTCTGTTGCTCCCCCTTTCTCACATCTAGTGAACTTCTCTTTTTGACCCCCATTCCTTGTGATGTAGATAACACATATCAGGGAAAACATGTGCCCTTTGGTTTTGGGGGATTGCCTTATTTTACTTTAGCATGATAATCTCCAGATCCATTCATTTACTGGCCAGTGATATGAAGTCATCCTTTTTTTAAAGCTGAGTAATATTCCACCGTGTATACACACCACGATTTCTCTATCTATTCATCAGTTGGTGGGCATTTAGGCTGGCTCCATAGCTTAGCTAGTGTGAGTTGTGCTATCATGAACATTAATGTGGCTGTGTCCCTGTAGTATGCTTATTTTAAATCCTCTGGACATATTCCGTGGAGAGGTATAAATGAGTCAGAGTGTGGTTCCAGTCCTAGTTTCTTGAGGAATCTCCATTCTGCATTTCAGAGGGGTTGCCCCAATGTGCAGTTTCTCCAACAGGGTGTGAGCATTCCCTGTCCCCCACATCCTCACCAATTTATTGTTACTGTATTCTTGATAATTGCCATTCTGACTGGAGTGAAAGAGAAGCTCAGTGTAGTTTTAATTTTCATTTCTCTAATTGCTAGAATATGATGCCTTTTCAGTATTTTTAAAAAATCTTTTCTATTGGAGTCGGACACAATACATTTATTCTATCCGTTTATTTTTCTGTGGTGCTGAGGATGGAACCAATTGCCTGCATATGCTAGGTGAGCACTCTATAGCTGAGCCCCAGCCACAGCTCTCATTTTCAATATTTTTTACTTTAACTTGTCAAGAACAGCAGCCCAGGGATTTGGGGGACCACTTTTGCTGCATTTGTGAAATAGGAACATTTCTCTTGAAGGAAGACTGAGAAGGTCAAGGCACATGCCCAGGATTCCAGGGATGAGCAGTACATGGTTGTCTTGTTTAGGAGGAAGAGAAGATTATGTGGCTGAGAAGAGGGAAAGAGCTGGGGACACCCTGAGGCCAGAACCCTTCCTTACCCCATGAGGGAAATGATTAATGATTCTTGCTCTTACTTTTCTTCACCAAAATGTGAAATTTCCCTAAACTGCCAGTTCCACAAAATTTAGGTCCCTGGATGGAGCTCAGATTTGTCATGAGAGGCAAGGAAAGGTGAATAACCAACCCAGTGGTTCCAATAACCAACAAGCTTGACCTTGGGCTACTTGGGGACAAAACACTGGGTTTTACCCAATACTTAACAATCCAACAGCACCTGACACCCAATTAATGGGGGATGGAGAATTGGATCAGTGGGTGTGAGGGTCTGTGGGTGGCCAGCTGCAGGAGCTTGCCTCTGGGGTGCATTTCTTGCATCTGGGAGGTTTTTCAACACCAATGAGATAAACAAAGTGGGGAGAACACAAGCAAAACTTTCTGCAATATTCTAGCCAGGAAAATTCATAAGCATTTTAAGAGCATCTTAATGTTTACCCTCAGTCAAATGTGCCTCAATCCGAATGAAACCATTTAAAAAGAGTTGTCAACATGAAAAGTTTCTGAAATCTGCTGGTTTGTGGATCACTGCAAATCCATATGAGTCCATGGCTAAATACATAAGTAAAAATAGAAATCTAATAATGAGCATTTTCTTAAAACTTCTATCCTGAAAACACTGCCCTATTTGCTTTGATAACTAATTGGCCATTTAATCATTCCTCGACCAACACTTGAGGTCCATATAGAACTGTGGAACACGTCTGGTTGGGGCAGAAATGTTGAGATACCAAGAAGAAAGTTACTCTGAACCTCAAAGGAAAAGATTCATAAATCACCAAAATGCAGGAATGCCCACAAAATATTTGAAATTAAAAACAAGGGACTGGGGTTGGAGCTCAGTGACAGAGCACCTGCCTAGCACTTGTGAGGCACTGGGTTTGATACTCAGAACCACATTAAATAGAAATATATAAAATAAAGGTATCCTGTCCAACTAAAAACTATTTTTAAAAATAAAGATCTGATTTATAAAAAAGCAACTCCCTGCAATGCAGCATTTCTCCTAGACCAGCTTCCTCTACCCCCAAATACAAGCATGATGTGAGCAAGGTTAGAAAAATGGGTGAGAAATTGCAGAAGTCTGATCTGGCCCCATCCTTAGTCCAGCTCCACTTAAATGTCTCTCTCCAAATAGCAACACCTCAGACCACGTATTTACTGTCTCTCTCTTTAGGGCTTTCTCACATTTTCTCCTTTCTTTCTTCTTGTAGTGCTGGGTATTGAACCTGGGATCTTGTGCATGCAGGGCAAGAACACTACCGACCTCACTGAATCTTCGGCACCTCACGTTCTTTCCTGAATGTGGATCTGCTTTTCTAAATAGGTGTACCCATGCGCCTGACAAATGAAGTTCTTTTCTGCCATGAAAACCAAAGAACCTACTTTTTCTGAGCTGATGTCTCTCTCTCTCTCCCTGAAATCTCTTCCCATTACACAATCTCTCACAGCCAGAGTCAGACTTGAGCTTTGGAATTGTGTGGGGTTTTTATTGTTTGGGGTGTGATATCACACACCTCACTGGAGGAAGGTAACTAGCAGCCATGTATTCGTTTAATAAGCAAAGGACAAGGTTTGGTAGCACATGTCTGTAACGCCAGGCATTTAGGAGACTGCTGCAGGAGGATGTAAAGTATGAGGCCACAGTTGGCCTGTTAGCAAGACCCTGCCTCAAAATATAATATTCAAAGTTCTGATATTGGGTGAGTCTTCATGAACAATGAAGGGTCAGAGTTCCTGTTTCAACAGTCTCCCCTTAGGATGCTGTGTGTAGGTGTGTGACTGTTACCTTCCAACAGGACATAGAGCGGTTGCTGGTGCCCGCCTCTATTAATAAATAGATCAAATGAAGTGAGTAAATAACTAAAGCAATAAAAAATCTGACACTGTATCTGGTTGTGATCCCAGGGATATGGAGGTTATGTTGTGTTTCTTGGCTCTTGTGTTCTTGCAAGAGAGGATTTAGATAATACATAAAATGTAATCAAAGTAGAGCAAAGCTCATTGGCCCAGAAATCACTATCAAGAAGGGGGGAGGAAAACAGTGAGGCTTCTCTGACATCTCTAGGCCTCACTCTCTCTTTGCTCCTGAAGTTTATGGGAGATGCTGTGGGTGACTCCAGAATTCTGCCCATGGACCAATTCCTACTCTTAAATGGCAGTAGGATGACATTGTGTTTGTAGGTTCCTACTCCACATGGTCTTGTCCAGAGACACCACAGCAAAACCCGAGTATGTGTGTGCATGTGTGTGTGTGAATTTTACTATAATAAAAATTTTATTATGGCAGCTATTATGAAAACAAACAACTAGTGTTGGCGAGGATGTGAGGAAAAAGCACACTCATACACTGCTGGGGGGACTACAAATTGGTGCAGCCAATATGGAAAGCATTATAAAGATTCCTTGGAAATCTGAGAATGGAACCTCCATTTGACCCAGATATCCTGTGCAGCCAACCTAAATGCCCTTCACTGGATGAATAGATAAAAAAGTATGCATTATTTATACACAATGGAATTTTATTCAGCAATAAAAGAAAAAAAAGATGTGTGTGTGGGAGATTATGGTCTTGTTCTCTTGGTTTCTGACTTTTAGGGAATAGAGTTTTTTTTGAGATTCTCACCAGAATCTTTGCCTTTGTCAAAGGGGTATTGCAATTTATTTCTGTTTCTTGCTGTCTAACTTTTGTGGTTTTCCAATATGAGGTATGAGGTTGAAGTGGATTTTAAGTGGATATTTTTAATGTAGGGGTTCACTAATTACTATTAGAAGCAACAGATGAGCTCAGAAAAGTAATAAAATTTTATATCAGTTATTTATATGTATAAGAAAATAAGTAGCAAACATAAAATTAAAGACAGTTCTAATGACCATAATATCAAAAGCAAAATACTTGGGAATTTTTCAAGAAATGTGAACACTTGAACATTTAACATGGCTTGTTTTTAGAAAATATACTATTATCCCTAAGCCACCTTTTTTTTGTGGTGACCTTAACTCATAGAAAAAAAGATAGGAATTAAAACTTTCCCCTGTGATCCTGAGGACATTACTTAGGTATGGTCTACAAGTGAGCTCTATCATCATCTCATTTTTATTTTTCTTTGAGATATGGTCTTGCCAAGTTAGTGAGGGTAGACTCAAAGTTGTGATCCTCAAGGCTCGACTTCCAGGGCAGCTGGGGTTACATGCATGTGCCATCACAACCCTGGTAGGGATTAGTCTTTTTTGTTTTCTTTAGTTGTAGTGCACTCAGTAACTTATTTTATATATTTATTTTTATACGATGCTGAGGATTGAACCCAGTGCCTCACATGTGCTAGGCAAGTGTTCTAACCCTGAGCCCCAAACTGAGGGATTAAATTCTTGACCTTAATATTACAGGTTGGCTCAGGATAATATCTAGGTTTGCAAAACGTGAATAATGTCCCCATTTTGTGAGTAGAAGGTAGAGGCCACAATGAGAGAAAATGTCTATCCTTATCCTTGGAAGAGGAACATCAACTGTGGATTTACCTGCAACTTAGTATTTGAGGATTTTCCAGATATTCAAAATATAAGCGAAAGAGACATGAGGTCAAGGCTCTGAGGGAGGGGGACTAGGTATTTCAAATTGTGAGGCATCAGAATGAGAAAAACAATGCTAATGTAGCTGGGTATGGAGAATAGGGTCCGTCGCATTTAACTGTAGGAACCCAAAAGATATGTAAGAAAATAAACCATTTACTGTGTACATTATAAAAAGATGATCATGGGTAGGACTTGGTCAGAAGTCATCATTATCACACCACACACACACGCTCACACATATGACTTCCCTTTTACCTCTTCCCCTCTTTAACAGTCAAGCCAACATCCACTCCTCAAAGTGCATCCTTGCATGAAGTTAAAGGACTGAGTCACAGTACCCTGGGGATCACAATGGGCACATCTTTGCCTAGCTTGTGGCAGAAACTAGCAAAGGAATGGCAGAGTTCAGGAACATCTCTGTCTCCTTTCTCTCACAAATAACTAGAGATTTCAATTATAAATTGGTGGATGAAGTGAACTTGGGAGTATTGGGTCAAATATTTGGAACACTGAAAATATAAGTGTTTGGCAGCCTTAATGTCTTATTTCTTTTTTTCGTTGTTTTTGTTTTTAAGGCTGTTTATTGAGCCCAGGGGCACTCAACCTCTCAGCAACATTCCTGATCTTTTTTGTAACTTAGTTAGAGATAGGGTTTCACTGAATTGCTTTGTCCTTTCCTAAGTTGTTTAGCCTGGCTTCATATCAGCCTCCAGAGACACTGGGATTACAGTCATGCACCACCACACCTGGCTAAGGTTTTATTTCATTATTTGCACAAGAGCAGTTTTTCATGTAATATAACCTACAGAATGCTCTCAAAATATTGCACTTTGTGAAATATTCAAAGAGATTGCTTACTAACTTTATATTAACAAACTTAAAGAATATGATTTTTCTTATGCCTTGGCTTTTTTTCACTTGATAAAATCAGGTTAGGACATAGTTTTCTAGTTTCTTTAATTTTTGTGGGGGAATATACTAGGGATAGGTCCCAGTATCACTCAATCACAAAGCCACTGCCCCAGTCACGTTTATTTTTTTTTAGAAACAGGGTCTCACTGAGTTGTATAGGTCCCTATTAATATGCTGAGTCTGTCTTTGAACTCGTGAATTTCCTGCCTCAGCCTCCCAAGCCATTAGGATTTCAGGTATGTGCCCCCACTCCCAGTTTCTTCATTCTTTTGTAGTTGTTGCTTTCTTTTGTTACATAAATTCAAGTTGAATAACAGTATGTTTAACAATACAGATATAGAGAAACGCCAGTGATGTACGTAAGCAATTGAATATATCCACCAGAAAGTACATTATATATTCACCATGGTGTATTACTCAGCCATCAATACAAACTCCTTTAATGGTCAGCAAAATGGATGAAATTGGATGATGTAATGCTAAGTGAAGAAATACACAATAGTGTCACATCTCATATGTTAACTAATATAATATCATGTGCAAGTACAATAGTGATTAGTATGGCTGAGGAGTGTGTGGGGGCATCAAGGGCAGAAGAGGGTGTTTGAATATTATGAATACATGTATCTGCATATATTAAAACATCACACTGAATCCCATAAGTATGTGCAATTGCTATGTGATGATAAAACCCACCATCTCTCATAATTATCATTCTGCACTAAGAACAGAATCCTGCTATTTTTTGTAATTTCCAGTATACGATGCAATATTATTGATGATGCTTTCTGATAACCACCAGGCTCTCCCTACAGATCCATTCTATTTTATTCCAGGCGCTGAACATAGAGTATACAATGTATTTCTGCATCTGAATCATCTCACTTAGCCTAAAGTCCTCCAGCTTCTCTGTGTTATTGGAGAATATTCTTTTGTTTCTGGGGTCTGGACCCACAGTTGCCTTACCAGTGACAGAGATCCACCATCATTTTCTTTTTCAGTTTTAAGACAGAAAGTTACCAAACTACTAAGGCTGGCCTTCAAATTTTGACAACACTGCCATGTACATCATCCTTATTTTAAAGTTGAGTAATATAGGAGGTGTGGAGGCACAATTCTTTTGTCATGCTAGGGACCCGATAGGCTGAGGAAGGAGAATCACTATCTTGGAGCCAGCCTCGCATCATGGTGACACCCACTGCACCTTAAAATTCCTGGTCTCAAAATAATCATTAAAAAAACCTGAAAAGGTTATATATGTATGTTGATACATTTTTGTGTAAACACAATGATAAATCTCTCTTTCGCTATTATCTGTAATATACCATAAGTTCTTCTTCCTGAGTTACTCTTTTGAAATTTAAGTTGTGGATATTACTGCAGTTAACTTGGGAGGGTAGACATTCCTAAAGATGGATTTTATTTTCTTCAATTGTTGAAGTGGTTAATGTCAGATGTCTATTTGAGTGGATTGAGATACCCAGAGCATTGGTGTGAAAGTCTCTGCAGGTGTCTGTGAGTGTGCTTCCAGAAGGCTGAGTCAGAAAGCATGGGGAATGCCTGTAATGAACATATATATTAGTGTTCAATAGGTTTGATTATGAAAAAAGCAAGAGAAGCAGTCACTCACTTATGCTCCAAGCTTCTTGAAGTCCCCTTTGGGGACTTGCACCATTGGCTCTACCTGGGTCTTTTTAAAAATTTTATTTGTTTTAGTTAGTTATCAATGACAGTAGAATTCCTTTATATACTTTGATATATCATACATAGATGGGATATAATTTCCCATTTTTTCTGAGTATACATATTGTAGAATCACATGGGTCATACAGTAACATACGTACATAAAGCAAGCATGTCTGTTTCATTCTCTTTCTTATTCCCACATCCCCTGCCTTCCCCTCCTTTCACTTTCCTCTACCTAATGGTAGTTAATGCTATTTATTTTCTTTTGCATTACAATTCTTAATACACATATATACCACAGTTTTTGTATCTTTTATATGTAACGTATGTTGACACCCAATTCAAGTCTTCATACATGTATTTTGGATGTATGACACATTCTACCATCCTTGCTAATCCCTGTCCCCCTCCTTTTTCTTCCCACCCCTCTGCCCTATCTAGAATTCATCTATTTCTCCTATGCTCCTCCTGCGTACTCCACTGTAAGTCAGCCCCCTTATGTCAGGGAAATGTTTGGCATTTGTCTTTTGTTTTTAGAGGGGGCGCATTGGCTAACTCCAGTTATTATTTTCTCCAACTCCATCCATTTACATGCAAATGCCACGATTTTATTCTTTTATTGCTGAGTAAAATTTCATTGTGTAAATATGCCACATTTTTTTTTATCTATTCATCCACTAAAGGGCATCTGTGACGGCTCCATAGTTTAGCTATTTTGAATTGTGGTGCATTAAACATTGAGCTGGCTGTGTCTCTGTAGTATGATGTTTTTAAACCTTTATGCTTAGACTGAGGAGAGGGATAGGTGGGTCAAATGGATGTTCCATTCCCATATTTCCAAGGAATCTCCATACTACATTCCACGTTGGCTGCACTGATTTGCAGTCCCACCAGTAGTGTATAAGTTTACCTTTTCCCCACATCTTCACCAACACTTATTGTTTTTTGTCTTCATAATTGCTGCCATTCTGACTGGAGTGAGATGATATCTTAGAGTAGTTTTGATTTGCATTTCTCTGTTTCCTACAGATGATGAGAATTTTTTCATATATTTATTGATTGTATATCCTATCCTGACAAGTATCTGTTCAGATCTTTAGCCCACTTTGATCAGGTTATTTGTTTTTTCATCTACCGGGATCATTTAAGTCCTCTGTTTTGGACCAGAGCTGCTTCATTTGTTTCCTCATATTGTTAAGCTCCCAGCTTCTTGGACTGAGCTGTTACCAGTTTCCCAGTGTTGCCATCCTGTAGGCAAACATTTGGTGACTATTACTCCCATGATTATGTGAGTAATAAGCTTCCTTCTGTATACACATGTACATTTTTTGTGTATTCTATTTTTCTGAATAATCCTAAAAATACAGGCATATTCTCAATGTCTGGGTCATATGGCATCTCTAGTTCTAATTTTTTGAGAAACCCCCTTATAGTATTTTTTAATGTCTATTCAAATTTATATTCCTGGCAAGGATGTACAAATGTTTCCTTTTCTGCATATCCTCTGCAGGAGGTTTTACCTACCAACATTTTGAGGATTGAGCCCACAAGTCTGTGGTTATATCTCATTGTGATATAACCTGAAAGCATAAAAATTCCAGAAGAAAATGAGAATTTTTTTTGCCATTTGTGTTGGCAATGGTTTTACATAGAATGTGCAGAGAATGTATACGGAAAAACAGCTGAGACTATATAAAGATAAAAATGTTTCTATACAGAAAAGGAATCAATCAATGAAATGTAAAGTAGATTGGGTTAAAGAAAACGGATTCTAGCCGCATGTCTGAAAAAGCTCAACATCCAAAATATAAGAAACTTACACAACTCACCAAAATTTAATATAAACTTCTCATAACCTAATTTAAATATGGTAAAATACTTAGATTCTACCCTAAAATTAAACAAGCTTGTAAAGACATATGAAAGTTACTCAAGATCACGTATTAGGCTACATAAAATGATAATGTAGCTTTTCTGCTTTATTTGTCTCACAGTATTATGGGTGCACACTCTCCATCCTTCACGGGGCATTTAAGATAAATTAGCAAAATGACAGGTTCTCATTTTCCCACCTTATGCTTCCTCATTACTCCATGTTAATTGCCAAGAAAATATCGAGCCTGGAAAACAACAAAATATAGATAAATTGCTAGATAACCATCAACTTTGAAAATTACTTCAGAAATCAATAGAATACATTAGTAGACCCAGATGTGAAGAAATGTAAAATAGACCTACAAATCAACAATTAACTTTACAGCTGCTCAAAAATACATGCAGTTTTTCTAATATGAGAGCACATACCACTAGTCTTGACTACCTTGAGGCCACAGAAGAAGGAGGATTATGGCTAAGAAATTTGAGGCCAAAGAGGTAAAAACCTAGCTCTAAAAATTGACCCACATAAAAACCAAACAGTAATCACATTTTTTTTAAAAAAAAAAAAGCCTTCATGGGTGATTTCTATGAAACATGTAATTAGGATCAGTAACAATAATTCATGATCATGTCTAAATGTAGAAGAAGAAAATTGACTAATTCTTTCCTTAAGGTGAGAAATACCAGCTAACACAGCATAAGAATGGAAATTGCAGACCATCTTTTTATAGATGTTGACCCAGATATTAAAAACCCCTAGGAAACTGAGAACAACAAAAAGAATGATTGGACTTCATGACCAAGAGGGACATTGTCATATGGGAAGTTTCCAAAAATCATTTTGATAGAGAAAAGCTGTGGCAAATCACTTACTAAATTACTGTAAAACCTATGGCCAATTATGACCAGAGGAAAATTCTTTTTCAATCCACTTAATGGCAGCTATGAACTGTTTTCAAACTTAATGGTGTGAACTAAAGTATTTATCAATTTATTTTTAGGAAAAGAAAAAAAATGTATGCTTTTCTAACTTATAAATATTGTTTGAGAGTAATAAATGATATTTTATACATCAAAAATCAAATAGCATATGCAGATGATACTATTATTTCTATAATGTTTCTAAGAAATTTCCATGAACTAATGAAACATAAGAATTACTTGAATAATGTCATGGGTTAAATGGTCAACATTAAATAATTTAAATTATATACAGTAGCAATGAGGAGTGTTAAAATCGAGGCACAATCTATTCACAAATGTAGGGAAAACAATCTACATGAAAGTATTAACAAAAGAATTGTTTACTGCAAAGTAAAAAATTAAAGTGAAAGTAAAATACAAAAAAGATCATGGAAACAAAATGGGAAAACTGTTAATATTCAATAATTAAAAGTTTGATCTTGGGTTTTAAGGGTTGAAAGGCTTTCTTCAGATTAATGCGTGGGGTTGGGCCAGGCTTTCTCCTTTATTCTGATATGTATTCTATATATATAAGTTAAGTTATTAATTGTGTTATTGAGCTCTATAGTTTCTTTATTCAACTTTTGTTTGGAATATCTATCGAGTGGTGAGAGAGGTGTCTTAAAGTCACCCCAGATCACATTGTGGTCAATTTGACTCTTGAACTTGAGAAGAGTTTGTTTGAACATAGGTGCCCCATTGTTTGGGGCACATATATTTATGATCGTTATGTCTTGTTGGCGTATGGTTCCCTTGAGCAGTATGAGATATTCTTCTTTATCTATTTTGATTAACTTTGGCTTAAAGTCTACTTTATTTAATATAAGTATGGAGACCTCTACTTGCTTTCAAGGTTTATGTGAGGGGTATGTTTTTCCCAATCTTTCACCTTCAGTCTGTCTTTTCCTGAGTCTCCTGGAGGCAGAATATGGATGGATTTTTTTTAAAATCCAGGCTAATAGCCTATATCTTTTGATATATCTTTTGATTGGTGTGTTTAAGCCAGTAACATTTAAGGTTACTAGTAAGGCATGGTTTGTATTTCCAGCAATCCTTGTTTATTTTTTTCTACTTGACCTGAATGTTAATTATTGTTTAATTTTTTATTGGTGTCTACATATACGATCCATCATTTTAATCGAACATGTGTAGTGATCAAATCTGTGCAATTTATACCTTCTAAAATATCATTTTGATGTTTGAAACCTGTGAACATTTTTTAGAATGTCCACAGTCTAATAATTACTTGTCCGATTCAAACTATGGGCTATAAAACCTAAGAGTTACTTTTCCCTCTTAACGGCTTTTTGGCACTCCTTGCCATCTGTCTCTAAAAACAGATATAAAAAGCTTTTTTAGTTTGTGGTTCTTTGTGATCAACTTTTTCAGCTTCAACATATGAGTGCAAACATACAGGATTTGTGAAATATGAAAAACCACTAGAAAAAGACAGTCACCAATGGTAAATCCAGAAAAAAGAATATAAATTTAAAAATTGTAGACTATAATCCCAGTGCCTTGGGAGCTTAAGACAGGAGGATGGTGAGTTCAAATCCAGCAACAGCAAGATCCTGAGCAACTTAGTGAGATGCTGTCTCTAAATAAAATACAAAATAGGAGTGGAGATGTGGCTCACTGGTTGAGTGCCCATGAATTTAATTCCTGTTACCCCCCAAATATATTAGGGTTCACGTTTAATCACTAGGCCTTAGTTATTTTTGGGTGAGATCTATATATAAATTGCATATGCCAATTCTTATGAATTTATTTTATGTAAGTCAAATATTAAATATTTTTATACTATAAGCTTAAATTGATCTATATTAGCATGTAAAAAATAACTTAAAAATGCTTTTAGATGAGGCTGAATGCCTGCAATCCCATCGGCTCAGGAGTCAGAGGATTACAAGGCCAAAGCTCAGTAACTTAGCAAGATTTTCTCACAATATAAAAAATGGCTGGTGAGATAGTTTAATGACTAAATGCCCTTTGTTCAATCTGGGGTACAAAGAAAAGGAGGAGGGTTTTAAAATTGCCTTGTTTCAACAACAAAAAGACATGTGAAATTTAAAACCAAAACCGGCATTCTATCACTTTTCTGTTACAAACAAAATTTGCTTCAATTCATTTTAAACATTTGAATCTTACACAATCTATGTTTTCTAACACTCAATAAATGACATATTTTAATCACGTGTGTCTTCAGGCCATTAGATGAATTTAAGATCAGTGTAACTGAGGAAAATGCAGTCATACAAACTGGAGTGTGCAGGTGCCATGCATTTTCAGTAATAGTCAAGAACACATGGATGGGTTGTTTATTGCCTTGAAACTGTTGGAAAATTGTTTTCTGATGGTAAATTTCTGTATCAGTATTGGGAATAAATTAGACCCTTTCCTGATAGTATGCTTCAAAGAAAGGGACACAATTTTATGCAATAATGAGGAGAACTAATCTTCATACAGGTAGTTGCCAGGAGAAAGCGCAGTCTGGTCATTCTGCCAGCTCCAGTTTTGAACCACAATCACCACTAAATGATGTGCATCAAGTATGATTAAAATTGTGTAAATGTACCATGGTAGTGTTGTGAAGAAATATCTATAGTAATGTCCATGCTAAGGTACCATTGTGTTAGGAAGCATCCTGGAGAATGGGAATGATTCATAGATGACTGAAATCTTGAGTTATGTACCTTCCCAGCTGTGCACATTATGCCTGGCAATATATAGTCCAGGATATCATGAGACATAACACAAAATCTCTGACATGAAGGAGGTAATCTGAGAAACACCCCTCAAACAAGGGTCTACAGAGTGATACTTCCAGCGTGGTCCACGGATGCCCTATTGTACTGGAAACTCATGTCCTTTATGCACTGGAGAAATCAAGCTTCCCCCTAGAGTGGGCATTCTGTGTGGAAGAATATGTAAATCACAGGGAATCTAACACAGATTTCTGAAAGAGGTTACATTTGAAGAATTCACATATGGTAAGAAGAAGGAAAGGCCAAGTGAGGAGATGAGAAAAAACAGATCACACATGAAAAAAATCGTCAAAAAATATCACAAGTTTTGTTTGTTAGAGCTGATAGTAAAGACTCCCACTAGTATCTGGATCCAGAAAAGAGTCATGTTAGATATGGTGCTGTCACTAAAGTCAGGGGAGGCTGTGTGATACATGAGCCATCATCTGTGTTGCAACCATCTAGTGAGGACTTCTCAGGCAGTGGACACGAGCTGGTGGTTAGGACAGAAGTAGACAGAATTACAGGAGAAGGACACCCCGCTGCAAGTTAGGGTTATCTGGACCCTCTGGGTGGGCACATTCCAGGGTGAAAGTGAGAGTAAGAAAAATCTCTTCTCCCATATGCAATCTGAGCACCATCCTGTTCATGACGGGAGAGGACATAGGATCTGTCACCCCTAACAACACATGTGCAGACTTACAGCTTGGGGTTGTCCTCATCACCCAGCTCAGCTTCACCACTACTGCCAACCCTCCCCATGTCCTCTTGGTATTCACTAACAGACAAAAGGGAGATGGAGAATTGAGAGTGGTCTTGCTTCAAGCAAGTGGGCTTTGGACTGATGTCAGCCTATGCAGAAACCTCTTACATGTGTCTCTTTGTGTGCTGGGAATCTATAAATAGTACTAGGGAGAAATGACTGACACCTCAGAGAGGGCGACACCATCACCCAGCCCCTCTGCTGCAAAACACACCCACCAGTAACATGATGAGCAAACCCTGAGCAAGACTTGACTGAATGAATGGCAGCTCTTTGTGAGAAGTAGATATGAGAACCATGGATTGCTTTTATAAATTGTCAGGGTATTAAAATACAGCTCAAGATTCACACTTACATCTATGGTATTTATATTACTATTATTTTAAATTTCTACTGAGAAAAGCAACTAGAAGAGAAATTGTTCTTTAAAGTCAAGAAAGAAGAAGCCTCAGAGGTGCTGCTCTGTGGGCACAAGTGCATGGAGTACTGCATACAGGGCATAGGTTAAGGGCATCTGAGTGGCAGGGCTCTCCCCATGCTAGGAGTGTGAGTGGCAAACTGCTTACCTCATCGTCACAGCTCTGGGCAGGAGGCCATGTGTTTCAGTCCCACTACTTTATTGTTCACTGCAAGGACAGCTAGCAAACATTATATTGGCGGCTGTCTATATTTTGCTTAGGTACTGCCTGAGTACATATACATGGTAACTACACAATAAAATCAGGCCTGCTTCCTGCTTGGTCTCTGAAGGTCTTGATTAGAGACCCCATAGCCACACTCTCCTCTACATTGTTCTGTGGACCTCCTCAGGGATAAGAAAGCCCATGCACTTCTCAGCAGACCCCAAGCTCTCATTACTGGGAAACCCACATGATCCTGCAGGAGGGTCCATTTTCCCTGACTGATATTGTGATAGTAGAGTCAAGTTCTGCTTTCAGTTTTCCTTCTTTATTTTATTCTGTGTGTCTTAGGGTCACATTTATCTGTGCATGCTAATGACATGAAAAATTGAATTTTGGAAAAAAATCTGAAAGTAACCAGGGCAGGATGGATTTCAAGTGTCCTGAATGTTCCTCTAAGAAAAACTGAATTTACACATTTTCATTATTAGATATTACAAAAGGTTTTTAGTGATTAAAACAGAATGGAATAATACATGAAAACATTCTTACAAATTCTTGTGAATTATATTCACAAGCCTATAATTTGGCACCATGAATTGAATCTTACCAGCACATTTATTTGATTTTCTAAAATATTTAATGTATTTCCTTCTGATTACAGTCCCTTGTTTGACATTTACCAACTGAAAGTTCTTAACCATGTGAGACTCCATTCTATAAAATGAGGTTTTGAACATTGAACCTCATTTCCCTCTAAAGATTTCAAAATGTACAATTACTCAAACCATAATTGTTCTATGAGTTATGAAGATGACCAAAGCAAGATTATCAATCACAATATTAAAACTTATTAATTCCCTGGTAATAACTATACAAATTAGTAGTGTTTAAAATATCTACATCACATACCATATGTAAGTTATGTCCCATGAAGTTATTAAATTGAAAAATGAAGAAGTAAAACTGACATTCCCTATAAGAAAAATTGACTCATTTTAGCAGGATCTCAAAGAATCAAACATCTTTAGAAGACAATATCTTCATTACACCATACAGAACATTATCCTCTAGGCTCTACAGTTCTAATGAGCCCAGAGGACCATATTCGGTATGGTGCAATGAGGATATTGTCTTCTAAAGATGTTTGCTTCTTTGAAAAGCAAAGAAGCTACTGGAAAAGCTCACTAGTAGATTGAATTCTCTCCTCAAATGCCCTTTTTAGAATCCACACTAACTCTGCTTCTGATGACACAGACGTACTTTGTTACCTGAAAAAGCTGAGCAGAGCACAAACACTTGTAAGTTTTATGGAAAGGATGTGCTTAAGTTCTGTGTCTGCAGATTTGCAATTTTAATGTCTGTAGAAAAGCAAGAAGTTCCCACTGGAGAACATGACATTCCCCAGTGGGCCATGTCATCTCTCTCAATTTTATTGTCTTCTTTGATGGATAACAGCAATCCAAGAAATCTAGGCTTCAACTCTTAAAGTTTCCTGGACACATTCTGGAAAAGGATCTTGACTGAGATAATTTTCTCATGTTGATAAGGAACCTTAAATTACTCTAATTCTGGTCCTAAATTTAATTTAGTCCAAACCCTGTCACACAACTTATAATGCCTCTAATTTGATGTGAGGGACTCCTGGAACCCCCATAATTTCCCTGAAGCCCTGAAGTGTGTGATGGGCTCCTCTTTCCTAGTTTGCACATGGAGCACACCTTCTTGGGGGTAGTGATGGTTTGGTAAGTCATTCTTTCCAAAGTGAGAGTCCTGTGGCTCAAGCTCTAAGTGAAATATTAAAATTAAGAAAATAAGAGGAAGAGCTATAGGTCACATGTTATAGAAATCACAGGCAGATAGAATGAAGTCAGAGTCGAGGCACAGTCCGAGCTGGAGTCCACTCTAAGAAACCTACATGATCAACTCCACCTTCTCTGAGAGAAAACCATGTAAAAAGCAGGCTCAGTCTCCTGGGTACTTTATATAAATATACATAAAAGCACTAATGTGCTATATTATCTAGAGTCAAAAGAAAGGACAGTCATTTCAAGCAGACCCAATTATGTTCCAGTTGTAGAAATCAGAAGATATTTCTTGAACACTGCCATTATCAACATGTGAAGGGTTAGTACAAGCATGAAAATGAATGAAACGTTTGTTATTTCTAGAGATAGCTGGAAACATGGACTAAATGGAAATATATAAAATGAAAACTTATATCCACAGACAGAAATTCCACATAGATAGGATGAGGGAGGTTGGAAAACTGACGAAGAAAGTCACAATAATTGCCAAAGCATGAGTCCTTCAAAGCCACATGAGAGGGAAACATAAAACAGGAAAAGGGCACAAGTCGTTGAACAAGTATTTCAGCATATGAACACTTAGGAAAGACACATCAAGGGTGGAGGAAAAGTATCCCCTCATGCAGCCCCCATCCTGGACCAGCCACATGAAAGTTTTGTGACTTTGGTGAATTAGGCTCTGCCTTACTCCCTGGCATAGCCGATTAATTACCAACGTGCCACCTGGAATACTGTCCCTCATACACACTCACCTCCTTGGAGGCTTCTGAAATGAGCCATGGCAGAGGGTTGGCCAGTACTCCCAACGTTGTGGAGCCAAGAAGAGCGCATTGGAGAGGTGGAGAATTGCAGACCACATATTTGTTGTAATGTGGACATGCTGAATAATTAGGTGTTGTTGAGTCCAATCTCTTTGTAGCCATGATTTTTCATAGAAAGGAAAATAATTTTATCGCTAATTGTGAGGATTAGGACACAATATACTGAACAAGTGGGTTTCAACCAGTTCAAGAAGGCTCTCTGGGAAGCTGGGCATGGTGGTATTTGCCTGTAATCTCAGCAGCTTGGAAGGCTGAGGAAAAAGGGTCATGAGTTCAGAGCCAGCCTCAGTGAAAAAAATTTACTAAGCAGATCAGTGAGATCCTGTCTCTACATAAAATAAGGATAGGGATGTGGCTCAGGGGTTGAGTGCCCCCGAGTTCAACCTTTGTCATCATACCATCCCAAAAAAGAATGTCTGGGGAGTGAGTCTCATGCTTTGGATTTATAAGAGCTTTCATGGAGGTTCAAAAGTGTAGAACTAGTATAGAATAAGTGTTATGGACCATACTCTGGGTTGGATGTGCATGCATTTGAATCCAGGCTTTTATATGTATCTATATTTATTATAGATTTGATGGTGATCTATTGATAGAATATTTCCTACACAAGGCATGGATGTGCTTTATTTAAAGTCTGAAATAATAAGTTTATATTTTAAACCATCTGCAGCTACATATTGAAAAATAACAGTCATCAGAAAATCATGCATGTGAAGCTAGATCATTTTATGTCTCTTTAGAACATGTAGATCTATAAGGCAAGATAGTAAGAGAAACAATAAAACTGAAACATTCATGAACTTGGGATGGCATTTAAAAATCTGAGGTGGATGTTGGTCCACAATCTGACTTCCATAACAAGACCCCTACAGCACAAATATTAAAAATCAAGAATAAATAAAGGGGATAGATTCAAACTAAAAAGCTACTTCTCAGCAAAAGAAACAATAATGTGAAGAAAGAACCTAAAGATTTTATACAAATCTTTACCACATGTAATTCAGACAAAGCACTAATGTCTAGGGTATATAAAAAACTCAAAATTAACACAAACAACAACAACAATAATCAATTAACTAATAGACTCAGTAACTGAACAGACAACTTCACAGAAGAAATATAAGCCATTAGCAAATATATGAAAAAACATCCCACCTATCTATCAATTAGGAAAATGTAAATCAAAATTACTTTAAGATTTTATCTCACTTCAGTCAGAATGGCAGTCATTAATAAAACAGGCAACAATAAATGTTGGTGAGGTTGTGGGGGAAAAAGAACACTCACACATTGCTCATGAGATTGACTCCAAATTGGTGCAACCACCATGGAAAGCAGTATGAAGATACCTTGAAAAACCAGAATGGAACCATCATTTGACTTAGCTATCCCTCTCTTTGGACTATACTCAAAGGACTTAAAAGCAGCATACTAGAGGGGAAACAGCTGCACCAATGTTTATAGCACCACAATTCACAATAGTTAAACCATAGAACCAACCTGTTTCCTTCAACAGATGAATGGATAAGTAAAATGTGATATATATATATAATTTCCCCCACCAATGGAATATTACTTAACTTTAAAGATAAATGAAACAATGCCTTTTGGTGGTAAAAGGATAGAGTTGAAGAATATCATCCTAAGTGAAATAAGCCCCCCACCCACACGAACACGAAGGCCAAATGTTCCCTCCAATAAGTGTATGCTAATTCACAATAAGGGTGGGGAAAAATAGTTATTTAGATTAAGTAGAGATGATTGCAGGGAGGAGAGGGAATAAGGGGATAGAAATGATAGTAGAATGAAACAGACATTACATATAATACATAATATATAAAGATGCTAAAACACTGAACAAGGGGGGGGAATAAAAATTCAGTGGATTAGACAAAGTTGGATTGAAGGGAAGAAAAGGGAAATAGGAGTACAAATTACAGTAGAATGAATCAGAAACAACTTTTCAATGGTTATATATAAATACACCACCAGGGAAGGTCCACACCATGTACACCTCAAGAATGGAATCCTAACTAAAATGAAATTTACTCCATGTATAATATGTCAAAATTTGCTCTACTATCATGTATACCTAAAAAGAGTAAGAAATTTAAAAAATGAAAAGGGAAAATTTGTATACCGAGAAGATTTGTGAGTTAAAAACTCTTCAATGAATCGTAATGTCATTAAGGTTAAATAAAAGTATAAAAGAGTACCTTGAGCCCATAGAAAACAACAATGGTAAATAGAGTTGCCCAAGTCAGTCTGCACAACTAGCTATAATCACAAAATTTTTGGTTTACAACTCTTTTCTATTTGTTTTTACAAAGCACCACAAGAAAAATACTTCCAAGTTGAGCAGAGAGGAAACATTACATAGCAGTGTTATACTATGAATAGTGCTGTGTGCACTCAAAGCATTCTCAATTTCCTACCCCATGCAATAAAAAACCATGCAGTTGAAAGATACACTAGTTACTGATTAGATAACACATACATGTGTTTGTGACATTCAATTTGTGGGCAGCTGCTCAACTTTTCAGGTCAGGTCCAATAGATAAGGAAGACACTCTCTTCACCCAAGACAGTGTTTCCTTGAGTAATACTATGAAAACAAGAGAGAAAGCAAAAGGGAAAGACACAGGCAACTGTATTGCCAGACTAGGAAAACCCAACCACTGAACCTATGTACTGGGGAGTCCCAAAGAGCTTTTGAGGGTCCTAACTGGGAAGTGCTGGACAGAGCATCCTCTCCACAGGTGAGAGTGTGAAGTCTTGTTCTAAGTTGTATTGAAAGTGAGGCCGAAAAAATACAAGTTAGAAAAAGAAAACTTTATTCTGACATCTTGCATGACCTGGTTATCCCCTGAAGGACACCAAGTCCTCACAAGAACAGGTCAGATCCTAGAGGAGGGAGTGATAACCTTGAGATGACTAAATAAATTGGGATTCCAATGAGTGAGCCACCAAACCAGATGAATTGAGAAATCAGCATTTTTTAGCTGCTTCATCCAAGATTGCAGACATCATTCAATCAAGAAAAGGGAAGATCTTTAGTATTTTCCTTAGACCTCTAGTAATGAATCTTCCCTCCTGGCCTTATAAACAGTTTAAACTCTCATATGTAAAATGAAGCCAGTTTTCTGCATAAAATAATGTGGAGATAAGCATGAAACCTAGAGATTTACACTTTGAAATAACAAATGGTGTGAATATTATTCTCCTAGAACTTATAATTATATTTTAATATTTATTTTCCCAAATAAAGTTAAATGAAATGTTGGTGGGTGGTGTTTTGTTGACCAAAAAGGCTCACATATGAAGAGAATATTGTGTTTTTACTTTTTGAACAGGACTTGTAGATGAGAGTCTAGAGGTTTATTTCAATCAAAATTGTGTTTCTCTCTCTGTGGTGTCATTGGCTCTGGAGCTATAAGATCTGAGGAGAGACATGGTTAGTTTATAGTAACTTATAATTACTGGGTTGCAGAGGGTTCTGGGAGACCATGACACATGCTATCTATCATATAATCCAATAAGTATAACAAGAATTATATTGTAAAATATTAAGTAGAACCAAAGGGACTACAAAATGAAAATATATAATGAAATAAATGTGGGGACATAAATGCTCCTATAGTATGTGTTTTTCTTTTTACAGTCATCATGTTACATGTTTCTAGCTACACTTTTTTACTGGGTATGCAAAACTAAAAATGTGGTCCCAAATTGTGATGTTTTTCCTACACTAGATGTGAGTATAGTCACCTCAGTGATGAAGGTCATAGAATTCATGAGGAACTGCATGGTTTCTTCAGTCCAAGAATCAGGATGGGCCTATGGACCATGTGGATTCCCCAGGAAACATTAAGACTCTTTCCCCCTTCAGCAACCCTGCTTTATTGCCTGAATACGCATGTTGGCTCCTACTCTCTTGGGTCTTTCTCCTCTCCCTGATTGGGAGCTTGTATAACTCTCCGGAGTTGTAGATCCCTTAGGGTGTATTGCTGCTCTATAAGGTGAAATGTTAAACTCATAATTCAAACTAGGGATATCTGGGCATTATTTTAGTATCCCTAGGTCCTTCCTATAACTTTCTTAATTTTCCCATAATTACAAACAAGAGAGTATATAATTTACATAAATAATATTATCCAAATAATACTTGATTAAACATATGAAATAATTAATGGAGAGGTTATAGCATTATTTACCCAACAGAATGTTTTACTATTGCATCGATCCATTAGCAAAGTGAATAGTGAGAGATGTGTGACCTAATAACATCATTAAATGTATGACAAGGTTAACATTAAGAAATTCACACTTTATTTCGCAACAAATTACATCTGTTATGAAATATAAGTAAAAACACTCTGTAAAACTTGCATGGTGGACCAGGCTTTGACCCTAGGGATATGAGAAGCTTTGCAAGTTCAAAGTCAGGCTCCACAACTTAGTGAGGACCTATGCAACTGAGCAAACCCTATCTCTAAATAACAAAGAAAAAATATGAGGATGTAGTTTACTGATTAAGTGTCCCTAACTTTAAGGAGCTCTGAAAATTTTAAATTTTAAATTTCATATAAATCTTAAGAGACTTCTGAAATAATCAACTCTGAGTATTATTAATTCTCCAGTTGTGAAAAATGAGACTCTTTAGTAATTGTTGATTTATACTAAAATTATATCCTTTTAGGGATGCACAATTCTATACTTGTATTTCCTTATTTCTATAATATCACCTAAAGATGTGAAGAAAAATTTCAGCAAATGTCAAAAGCGATTACCTATTTTCTACATTTAAATGATTTTTTTCCCTCCTAAATCCCAAATACTTCAAGGGATGGGCTATAGATAAGAAACTTACTACAATCTTTATATTTGTCAAGGTGTTTTTGTAAATATTTTGCTGTTATCTAAGGTACACACTTTGAACAGATGCTACTCCACATTTGCTACAGATATGAAGTCAGTAATTTAAAAATGTAGGAAATTTGAATACAGTCTTGCACACATTCTTTGGGTTTCTATATGCTATAAATCCTCCAGTGTTTTAAAAATGATGGATCAATGGCCAAAAGCTTTGCAAAAATTTTTCCGTACATCCTCTCACTCATATGAATTCTGAGGTGATGAGTAGGATGTGAACAACTATTGGAGACTCTGTCACCTATTTTATATTTATATTATTTCTGTGCTATCATATCTCTGGTGTGAAATAGTGTTGAACTACTGTGAAATAGGGTTGATTCATCCTTAAAGACATTGATGTAATGTTTTCATTGTAAAACTTCTCTCCAGTATAAAATCTATAATGTTTAGTAAGATGTAATCTTCAATATTAAAAGCTTTGCCATTCTTCACATTTATAGGACTTCTCTCTAATATGGGTTCTCTGATGTCGAGTAAGTGATGATTGTTGATTAAAATCTTTGCCACATTCTCTACATTTGTAGGGCTTCTCTCCAGTGTGGATTCTCAGGTGCCGAGTAAGTACTATTTTTTGATTAAAACTATTGCCACATTCTTTACATTTGTAGGGCTTCTCTCCAGTGTGGATTTTCTGGTGCTGAGTAAATGATGATTTTTGATTGAAACTTTTGCCACACAATTTACATTTGTAGGGCTTCTCTCCAGTATGAATCCTTTTGTGACGATCAAGTTGTGAGATGCTATTAAAAGCTTTTACACATTCTTTACATTTGTAGGGCTTTTCTCCAGTGTGGATTCTCTGGTGCTGAGTAAGTGGCCATCTTTCCCTAAAAGTTTTGCCACATTCTTCACATTTGTAGGGCTTCTCTCCAGTATGAATCCTTTTGTGACAATTAAGCTGTGAGATGGTAGTAAAAGCTTTCCCACATTCTTTACATTTGTAGGGCTTCTCTCCAGTGTGGATTCGCTGGTGCTGAGTAAGTGATGATTTGTGACGGAAAATTTTGCCACACACTGTACACATGTAGGGCTTCTCTCCAGTGTGGATTCGCTGGTGCTGAGTAAGTGATGATTTTTCACTAAAACACTTGCCACACACATTACATTTGTAGGGTTTCTCTCCAGAATGAACCCTGTTATGGCAATCAAGATTTGAATTTGTATTAAAACTCTTGCCACACACTTTACATTTGTAGGGCTTCTTTCCAGTATGAATTCTTTTGTGACAATTACGCTGTGAGATGCTATTAAAAGCTTTGCCACACTCTTTACATTTGTAGGGCTTCTCTCCAGTGTGGATTCGCTGGTGCTGAGTAAGTGGCCATCTTTCCCTAAAAGTTTTGCCACATTCTTCACATTTGTAGGGCTTCTCTCCAGTATGAATCCTTTTGTGACAATTAAGCTGTGAGATGGTAATGAAAGCTTTCCCACGTTCTTTACATTTGTAGGGCTTCTCTCCAGTGTGGATTCGCTGGTGCTGAGTAAGTGATGATTTTTCACTAAAACTCTTGCCACATACATTACATTTGTAGGGTTTCTCTCCAGTATGAATCCTGTTGTGGCAATCAAGATTTGAGTTTGTATTAAAACTCTTGCCACAAACTTTACATTTGTAGGGCTTCTCTCCAGTATGAATCCTGTTGTGGCGATCAAGATTTGAGTTTCTATTCAAGCTCATGCCACACACTGTACATTTGTAGGGCTTCTCTCCGGTATGAATTCTCTGGTAATTTTTAAAAATTGGGTTTTGACTGAAACCTTGGCAAAATTGTTTACATATGTGGGGCATCATTCCAGGGTTTGTCCACTGGTTACAAATAAGATTGGAGCTTTTATTAGAAGTTTGGTCACATTCTTTGCATTTGCATGGCATATCTTCTGTATGAACACTGTGATGTTGAGTAACGTTCTTGAGTGCATTGCATTCTTCACATTGGTAGGTTTTCTCTGCAGAATAAATTTTTGGTGTTGAGTAAGGGTTGAAAAACTTTTTAAGGCTTTCTCACACTTTTTACATTTACAGGTCTCTCCTTCAGTCTAAATCCTCTGATACTTAACAAGTTGTAACTTTTCACTATAAGTTTTTTCACATTTTTTAAATTTGTAAAATTTATCACTGTCATACTATCTGCTGTGTTCAAAAAATATATCAAAGAATTTGCTTGCTCAATATCTTCTATAGTTTTGGGGCTCTCTTTCTCTATAAATTTTCTTGTATTAAGCAAGCTCTGCACTGTGGTTAAGAGCCCTTTCACATATCTTACACTTGCAGGTTTTGTCTTGGCTATGAATATTTTAATAAATACTAGTTTTTGATCACTAAAGCAAGACTTTCCTACATTTTTCATCTTGGTAAATTTCCTTTAGACAAGGACTAGGATTTCTCTACCTTCATAATTTTTATCACCAATATAAATATACTGGTCATTACTCAGGGTAGAGACATGGCTTTTTGTGTTACTTATAGCATTATCTATATAGTGCACTTTCCAGAAATCTGTATCAGAATTGTCATTGAGCAATAGTGGGGAAGTAGAAACTTTTCTACAATTCTTAATATTATCCATTTGGGCACAAGGAGAAATTCAACTTTTGTTTCAGAAAAATGTACATTTTGTAAAGAAACTCCCAAAAGGATCACTTTTAGAAATAACTTTTCTGTGCAAATGTTTGACTGGAATTTTAAATCCGTGCTACTTTTATAATTGGCCAAGTTGAAAACTGATGCATTGACTAGATTTCAAATTTTCCACATTGCCTTTCAGTTCAAAAATGGCTGTGGATTTATTCTTAAAGACATATAAATCTCCTCAAAATTATTAGAATACATTGAATTTTTGTTTCAGATATGAATTTTCTCTTGTGTCTTATGACCATAAAATTTTTATCATAAATAGGGACTACTGATTGATTTTGTCTATTATAATACAATTTTTGAACTTTACTCTCACCTATATTTTCCCATTGTTTTTTTGGTTGTATATAGTCAAAGTCACACTTTCCATATCTTCCCTCTCTCTCTTTTATTCCCTGCTCTGGTAAAATTTTTTGAGGATGATGAGAAGTCATGGCTGTAATAAATAAAAATAAAAACCATGTTTCCTTACTGTACTGGGCTGAGTATATTTTGCAAACCTAAGAAATCACAGCAAAAATGACATCAGCAGGGGAGTGAATTATTAATTCCAAGTCCATCATTACTGTAGAAATATAGAAATCAAATAAATACACACAGAAAATTATTTTGAAGATTTTCCTAATCATCTTTGTGTTCACAGTATCCAAGATGAGTACCTTATTATGGAGAGTAATATAGTAGAGAAAAATACATTGTGTTACACAAAGATTTTCCTCTTTTAGAATATATTTTTAAAATCTATCAACTTTCATCTGTTTCATTAAAATATAAAAACATAAAATATGTGAATATTTGGGGACTGTTCAAAAAGGGGTTCCTGCTTACCAACAGAAAAAAAACGTGGCTAAATCAACTGTAAGCAAAGTTATGAATCACTCAAAGGGAATAGTCAATTATCATTTAAAATAAGTTTACTGAACTAAACCAACACACAAAATACAGAATCAAAATCAGTCAAGAATTGTTAATAGTAATAATCAGAAAATGTATGTTGAAAGACTTTCTTTAGAAAACGTCTGAAAGAGTCAGGGGTGGTTGTACATAGCAACATAGGAGGTTGAGCTAGAGGATCAAAATTTGAAGGCCAAAGTAAAAAATGCAAAGTGCTAAATCTCCCTTTATTTCTCTTTCCAGTACTAATAAACACATCTCAGAAAATAAAAAAATATGAAACATCCAAGAGCTCAGTTTTCTCCAAGTTGTAAAGACTCAAAGTAGGTTTTAATACAAGTTTAAAAACTCAGGATACTGAGAGCATCCAAGAGAAAAATATGGGTGACCTAGAAATGTGTAACCATATAATTGTGAAATCCTTAGTCGAATCTTCACAACACAGGAAGAAATTCGAGTCTATCTATATTCAAGGGATGAAAGAATAAAATTATCAACCAAGACATTATATTCACAGCTACTACCATTCAAAAGAGAAGGAAAATGAAGACTTTAAACATATAAAAATATACACACTATTCATCAACACTGGATCTGTTCTCCAAAAAGTACTAAAGGTAATCCTTCATAATAAAATGTAAGTGCACACTATCATAAGTCATATAAAATTTTAGACATTTCTTGGCAAAAATAATTCTATTTTATTGTAATGACAGGTCTCCAAACATGTACTTTTGCAATAGAATTTGAAAGAAAAAAGCATACCAACAATACTGTTAATAGGCATATATACCTGTAACAAAAATATGATTTTAAAAGGACACGTAAATATGTTCAGTTTTTTAATAAAGTAAAGTCAAGTTGATACTTATACAAAGTATGAGTACAAGATTATTCATTTTTAGAGTTTTTTGTTGGCAAATGCAAGATTACAAAATTCTGATCAAAACAAAACTTGGATATCTGAATTAACTCTAATTATTGCAATTGTACATAGTCTACAGGATACTCTAAATCTAAGAACACACACATACTGAAAGCAAAAGGAAATAATAATGACACATACAAAAGTGATCAAACAAACCTGGGCTGTCTAAATTATAGTACACAAAACATAGTTTAAGACAGTTATAGGACATAGAAGAAATTTTAAATTAAAAATAACTTTGAAAAGAGGCAAAAGAGAGAAAAGAACCCTATCCCTAGGTTCTGAATTAAGAGTAAATACATTGCTACATATTTCATACTTCCCAAACACACAAAGAAAATACCGAGAGGGTTGAATGAAAACAAAGAATCACTGACTTACTAAGAGACATCAATCCCCACTTACTGAAAAGGGAAATACAGTGAAGCAAAATGGTAATCACAAAGCATAAGACTTTGAAAATATTTTGAAACTACTATAGACTTATAGAATCCCTTTTCTTAATCACAAGTGGGACATTATGCTGGTTAGATCAATTTTATATATGAAAACAAAGGTTAATAAATATTTAAGTGATAGTTATTTTGTAACCAACATGGAATAAATATTTGAAGTCAAAAGTGGTAGGGATTTTCAAAAATCCCTAAATATGTGTCAGTTGATTGAACACTCTTGGGCATGCTGTTGTTCAAAATTGAAAGATTCAATTTAAAGATGTTTATACGACTTAAAGTTAACTACAGGCTCCATGTAGTATTCATCAACCTCCTATTTAAAAAAAAAATTTGCAGAGAAATCTATCCTTTAAATTATATAAATATCCCCCAAAATACAAATAAGACTATTTCCCTGCTAAAAAAAATATACTAAAATTTACAGCATTCAATTGTAAATACAAACATGGTGTCAGGTAAACGGAGTTCTTAGTGAGTGTGGCAATAAGCCCTCACATCAATAGCAAATTAAAAACAGTGCACACCAGTGTTGTTAGATTGTTATTCAACAGAGCCAATAAGAGACACAAACCAAATATCCCTTGAGAAGAATGATGAGCAATATTGGAATATAGAAACTATAGAACTTTGAAGTCAAAGAATTTATTCTAATTATATATTTTACAAAATGTATGTATACTAGGTTAACTGATATGTCACAGAGAGAATACTGCAGAATTATAGAACGTGAAAACATCTGTAAACTAAAGAAGCAGCTTTCTGAACAAAAGAGAATAGTTTTGTGATGAGATGACAGAAATGAGCCCGTGCTTTCTAGGCATTCTTTTTTTTTTTTTTGAGATGTAAACTTTGTAGAGATCTATTAATAAAAATTTGAATTAATGTTACTGAAATGTATATTTGAAATTTTGGAGACAGTAATTTTTTTGTGGTTTTGATTACAATGAAAATTAAAAGATAAAGAGAATTGCAACATTTCTCAAAGCTACATTTCAAATAATGTGGTCTTTATCCTATAAATAAGAACAAGCTCATCTATATACAAATGATGGGCATGCATGTAATCTCAGCTACTAGGAAGTCTGAGGCAAGTGAATTGCAAATTGAAGACATCCTCAATAACTTAGTGAGAACCTCTCTTCAAATATGAGTAAAAGGAGCTTGAGGTGTAGTTCAGCATGAGAGTATCACTGCCATCAATCCCCATTACACTTATGAATAGAAAACTTCAATTTCTACGTACATGGGCAGAATCAAAAGCCAATCAAGATAAAATACAAAAGTCATGGACAAAAGAGGACTAATATTTATACAAGCAAAAGCACATATAATATTATTGGCAATACAAACATGAATCATACATATCTTAGTTTGTGAAGCAATTAACTGATATGAGAAAACCCAGTCCTTAACAGGGAACCTACAGTATACAATTAAAAAAAGAAAAAAAACAAGCAATTTGTAAATATCTACCAATGTATTATTTTACAAATCCTCTAACTCAAATAAAACTTACACCGTCTCTCGAAACAGCAGTCTTTGTCCAAATTGACATTCATTCGATGGCAGATAATTTCACAGAAAGTCCATTAGACACATCATAAAAAACACTGATAAGGAAATTTTAGTGAAAAAATGTACAAATAAGATTAGAGAAACTGACTTATGCTACTAATGTATTACAATGAGTGGAGCTAGAGGTCTCCAGAAATGTGCAAAACTTTCCTGCAAATAATGGAAGAAGGGCTGGAGTTGTAGAGTAGTGTTAGAGAGGTTGCCTAGCATGTGTGAGACCCTGGGTTCAATTTTCACCGCAATATATGGATAAAAAGGAAATTCATTAACAACTAAAAATATTTTTAAAAGAATCTGAAGAGCTGTCAGATAATATTGACACTCACAAGGCTAGGGGAATGTTTTGTTGTTAATTTGAATGTATGGAGGAAAAGCAGGATACTACATAATTTAAAGCACAAAACACAGGACAGGTTATTCTGATAACAAGAGAAAGAATTCAAAGCTTCTCAAAAATATTTTCTGCTGGATAATGTCTCAATGAACATTTTTGATTATAGGCTTACTCCCCTACCTCAACTATGTTCTCTGCTATATGCCGGCCACAGGATTTGACATCACTGCATTCCTCGAAGACAACCATATTTCAAGTGAAAGATATATATCTTGCCACAAAAAGAAAACATTAATGGTGAAAATAAACATCATTAACATTTTCTTGTCAGCACCAAGAACTACCCCATCTTCTTTATTGAAAGCATAAATCTTCAACACATTTTTGTGGAGAAGTTCCCAAAAGATCTACTTCAAGGGAAGAAAATTAAATAATGATTATTAGGAATTTTGAAGGAAAGTTATGCTCACCCACAAAGACTAGGTTGCTGTAGTTCTCCAACATCACTTCTCTATATAAATTCTGCTGGGCAGGACCCAGGCATTCCCATTCCTCCTTAGAGAAATCAATAGCGACATCCCCGAATGTCAATGGCTCCTGAAATAAAAATTGTTAGATAAATAGAACATGGACCAAACCACTATTCAGTTTTTAATTTAAATTAAGAGTTTGTAGAACTGACTGTCATGTAGGAGAGTGACTTTAATTATGTAATAAGATACTTTGCATTATCTAATTAAGAGGAAAATACATGAGTCCAAATACAGTATATATATACCATATCAGAGTGATGTGAAGGATATATACCATAATCCAAGCACTGAATAAAAGCCCAACTTCTAACTTTTGTGTCATCAGTGAATGTGAAATTTTGCAGACATTCCAGATGCAAATCAGACTTCTCAAACATATTCTCATAAGGTGATTGTGTACAAGGAAGAAAAAAACTGGTTAAATAGCTTTTGAAAACAGTCTTGTTCCTATTCTCTCTGCTTTCTATCCATGAGATAGATTGAGATCCCCAATACAATTAGTTTCAAGTATAATCCACGAAACATTCCCAATGTGTAAAATATTCATAAAATATTAATGTTTGGAGACAGGTAAAGTGACACTTCAACCTCGTGAAAAGACAAACTTGAAATATTTCAAGTTCTATAAGAAGTTCAGCGAATTAATCAATTTTGTACAATAGAATGAACAATGGGTCACAGAAGACTTCAAGGAGGAGATTAAAAAATTCTTAGAGGTAAACAATAACATAGACACAACATATCAAAATCTCTTGGACACTATGAAAGCAGTACTAGGAGAAAACTTCGTTGCATGGAGTTCATTCCTTAAAAGAAGAAAAGGGCAATCATTAATCTCATACTTCATCTCAATGCCCTAGAAGAAGAAATCAACAGCACAAGCAGTAGAAGGCAAGAAAAAATTAAAATTAGAACTGAAGTTGAATTATAAGAAACAATTAAACCTTGACAAAAAGTTGGTTCTCTGACAGACCCCTAGCTAGGCTAATGAAGAGAAGGAGAGAGAAAATTCAAATTACCAGCATACATAATGAAAAAGGCAGTATCACAACAGACACCTCAGAAATAAAGAGGATATTTAAAAATTATCTTGAAAATGTATATCCCAATAAAATAGAAGTCATTGAAGGCATCAACAAATTTCTTAAGTCATTTGATTGCCCAGATTGAACCAGGAAGACATACACAATTTAAACAGACCAATATTAAATGATGAAATACAAGAGCCATCAGAAGCTTATCAACCAAGAAAAGCACAGGCCCAGATGGATACACTGCTGAGTTAAACAAGACCTTTCAAGAAGAAATTCAAAATACTAATATTCTTCAATTTATTTCAGAAAATACAGAAAGAAGCAGCACTTCCAAACTCATTCAATGAGGCCAATATCACCCTGATCCACAAACCAGGCAGGGACAAATGAAAGAAAGAAAACTTTAGGCCAATATCTCGAATGAACATAGATGCAAAAAGTCTGAATAAAATTCTGCCAAATTAAACATAAAATATTAAGAAGGGCATGCACGAAGATCAAGTGGGGTTTGTCCAGAAATATAGGATTGGTTCAATATATAGAAATCAATAAAGGTAATTCATCACATCAACAGACTTAAAAATAAGAATCATATGATAATCTCAAGAGACACAGAAAAGCCATTTGACAAAATATAGCACCCTTTCATGTTCAAAAAATTAGAAAAACTTGAGATAACAGGAACATACCTCAACATCATACTGGATCTCTACATTAAGCCTAAGGACAACATCATTCTAAAGGGAGAAAAACTAAAGGCATTCCCTCTAAAAAGAGGAACAAGACAGGGGTAGACTCTCTCACCATTTCTATTCAACATATTTCTTGAAACACTGGCCAGAGCAATTAGACAGATGAAAGAAATTAAAGGAATAACTACAGGAAAAGAACTTAAATTAGCACTATTTGCAGACAATACGATTCTATACCTAGAAGACCCCAAAATTACCACCAGAAACTTCTAGAACTAAAAATGAATTCAGCAAAGCAGCAGGATATAAAATTAACACATATTTAAAAAAGACATTTCTGTATATCAGTGACAAAGCATCAAGAAAGCAATAAGAAAACCTACCCCATTTACAGTAACTTCAAAAAAAGAAAACATTAGAAAACATTAGATACTCGGGAATCAACTTAAGAAAGAGGTGAAAGATCTCTACAAGGAAACCTGCAGAACCCTAAAGAAAGAAATCAAAGAAGACCTTAGAAGATGGAAAGATCTACTTTACTCTTGCATAGGCAGAATAAATATTATCAAAACGACCATACAACCAAAAGCAGTATACTGATTGAATGCAATTATGAACAAAATCCAAATGACATTTCTCATAGAAATAGAAAAAGCAATCATGAAATTCATCTGGAAAAATAAGAAGCCCAGAATAGCTAAAGCAATTATAAGCAGGAAGAGCAAAGCAGGTGGTATGACTATACTAGACCTTAAACTATACTACAGAGCAATAGTAACAAAAACAGCATGGTATTGGAACTATAACAGGCCAGTAGACCAATGGTACAGAATAGAGGACACATAGACTAACTCACAAAATTACAATTATCTTATATTAGACAAAGGTGCCAAGAACATGCATTGGAGAAAAGATAGCCTCTTCAACAAATGGTGCTGCGAAAACTGGAAATCCATTTTCAAAAAACTGAAATTAAAACCCTATCTCTCACAATGCACAAAACTCAACTCAAAGTGGATCAAGGACCTACAATTTAAACCAGGACTCTGCATCTAATAGAAAAAAAGTAGGAAATAATCTTCATCACATGGGGCTAGGCCGCCCCAACTTCCTTAATAAAATGCCTAAAGCACAAGAATTGAAACCAAGAATCAACAAATGGGATGGATTCAAATTAAAAAGTTTCTTCTCAGAAAAAAATCTGAGGTGAACAGAGAGCCTACATCCTGTAGGCTCACACACCAGATAGAGAACTAATATCTAGTATATAAAGAACTCAAAATGCCAAGCACCAAAAAAACCCAATAATCCAACCAACAAATTGGCCAAGGACCTGAACAGACACTTCTCAGAAAAGAATGTAGATTCAATCAACAAATATTTTAAAAAAATGTTCATCATCTTTTGCAAGTAGAGAAATGCAAATAAAACCACTCTAAGATATCCTCTCATTCCAGTCAGAATGGCAGCTATCATAAAGACAAACAACAAGTGTTTGCAAGAATGTGGGAGAAAAGGCACACTCATACACTGCTGGTGGGACTACAAATTGGTGCAAACAACATGGAAAACTGTATATAGAGATTTCTTCGAAATCTGGGAATGAAAACACCATTTGACCCAGCTATTCCTCTTCTCACACTATTCTCAAAAAACTTGAAAACAGCATACTATAGGGTCATAGCCATGTCAATGTTTATAGCAGCACAATGCAGAATAGCAAACTGTGGAGCCAACCCAGATGCCCTTGAGTGGATGAATGGATAAAAATATGGGGCATACATACACAATGCAATTTACTCAGCAATAATAAAATCATGGCAAATGCAAGTAAATGGAGAAGTGAAGTGAGGCAAACCCAAAAAATAAATGTTGAATGGTTTTTCTGATATAAGGAGGGTGACTATAGTGGGGTAGGGAGGGGGAGCTTAGGAGGAATAGATGAATTCTACATAGAGCAGAGGGGTTGGAGGGGAGGGGAAGAGGCAGGGGATTAGCAGTGATTGTGGAATGTGATGACACCGTTATCCAAAGTACATGTATGAAGACCCAAATTGGTGCCAACATACCTTATATAGAACCAGAGATATGAAAAATTGTGATATATATGTGTATTAAGATTTGTATTGAAGAAAGAAATGAGTACATATATAATGGCATAAATTAGAATGAATATACTTTCTGTACAGAGATATGAAAAATTGAGCTCTATGTGTGTGATAAGAATTGTAATGCATTCCACTGTTGTCGTGTATTTAAAAAAATAAATTTTTAAAAAGAATGGTATTGAAACCCATTGGGGAAACGATAAGCCTACATGGCTATATATCTTAAAAACAGAGCTGAAAGGGAAGATGCATGAACAACATGAGAAACCAAGAAAGAATGTACGCCAAACAAAGATGCTACATTATTAAAATCCTTGGTCAGAATAGCAGGATAAATGGGAGAAGGTACATAATTTTCTGTGAATTAAGGGATGATATGAGAGTAAATACAGGCAGCAAAGGATTATTTTGATAAATAGTTACATAAGCAAATACAGAAAACAAAAGATTTCTTCAATAAGGACATAGAGATTTTGAAAAAAAAAGACATCCTTGAAATGAAGGAAACAGTAAACCAAATTAAGAACTCAATAGGAAGCATCTCCAACAGAATAGAACACTTGGAAGACAGAATCTCTGACATTGAAGGCAAAATATATAATCTTGAAAAAATAAAGTTGACCCCAGTGAAGATGGTAAGAAACCATGAGCAGAAGATTCAAGAATTGTGAGATAATATGAAAAGACCAAATTTAACAACTATTGCGATAGATGAAAGCATAGAGGTCTAAACTACAGAAATGGACAATCTATTCAATGTAAAAATACCAGAAAAAATTTCCAAACATGTAGAGTGAATTGGGAAATCAAATACAAGGATCATATAGGACACCAAATGAACAAGATCACTACAGGTCTACACCAACGCACATCATAATGAAAACATCTAGCATGGAGGAGGAGCAGAGCATTTCAAAAGCCACAAGAGAAATTAATGAAATTACTTATGGGGAAAACCTTCAGGATCTCTAATTTCTGAACTGAGACGCTGAAATACACAAGATCCTGCAACAATATAAACCAACCTCTGAAAAAAATGGATGCCAATCAAGAAGCATACCCAGCAAAATTAAATTTTAGCAATTAGATTTCTATTCAGATGTTATTTTATGAGAAAATAAAAACCTTCCATCATACACAAAATTTAAAAAATTTATAATGAGAAACCTGTACTACAGAACATCCTTGGCAAAATATTCCATGAGGAGTAAATGAACAACAATAAAAAATCAGAAAAGGGTAGTATCACTCTAAAGGAAAAATCTATCAAAGAGAAACTGACTTAGTTAAATACCAAAAATAAACAAATATAACTGAGAATACAAATCTTGTCTCAATAATAACCCTGAATGTTTAGTTCCAACTCAGCAATCAAAAGACAGGCAGATTGGATAAAAAAACACCAACACTATGCTGCCTCTGAGAGACTCATCTCATAGGACAAGACACTTAAAGACTGGAGGTGACAGGTTGGAAAAAAAATATATCACTCAGGCTGGGGCTGGGACTGGGGCTCAGTGGTAGAGCACTCGCCTAGCACATGTGAGGCCCTGTATTTGATCCTCAGCACCACATAAAACTAAATAATAAATGTATTGTGTCCATATACAAAAAAATAAATATTAAAACACATACCACTCACGTGGACTGTGAAGGCAAGCAGGGGTTTCCATTCTTGTATCAAATAATGTGTACTTCAACTGAAAGTTAATCAAAAGGGATAAAGAAGGACACTACATTCTGCTTAAAATAACCATACACTAACAAGACAGAACAATTTTAAATATACACACCCCCAAAATAATGGAGTATCTATGTTCAAACAGACGCTTCTCAAGTTTAAGGGCCAAGTATACCACAAGACAATAATTCTGGGTGACTTTAACACACCTCTTTTACCACTGGATTGATATTCAAAACAATATCCAGACAGAAACTATGAAACTCAATAATACAATCAACAACTTAGATTTAACTGACATACATAGAATATATCATCCTTCAACAGGTGAAGAGACTTTCTGCTCAGCAGCAAATGGATCCTTCTCTAAAATAGACCATATGTCATGCAAAAACCAACTCTAAGCAATACAGAAAAATAAAGAAACTACCCTGCATTCTATCACATCATAATGGAATGACGTTAGAAATCAATAATAAAAATAGAAGCTACTCCAACACCTGGAGACTAAATAATATGCTAGTGAATGAACAATGGGTTGCAGAAAACATCAAAGAGGAGATTTTAAAATTCTTAGAAGTGAATGAGGACACAGATACAATATATCAAAATCTCTGGGACACTATGAAGACATTACTAAGAGGAAAGCTTATTGTATGAAGTTCATTCCTTAAAAAAAGAAAAACTCAAATAAATGACCTAAAATTACATCTCAAAGCCATTGGAAAAACGATTAATCAACACCAAAAACAGTAAAGAGCAGAAAATAATTAAAATCAGAGGTGAGATCAATGAAATTGGAACAAAAGAAGCAAATAAAAATAGACAAAGTGACTGGTAATGGTACCACCATTTGACCCAGCTATCCCACTCCCTGGTCTATACCTAAAGGACTTAAAAACAGCATACTACAGGGACACAGTCACAATGTTTTTAGCAGCACAATTCACAAGAATTAAACTGTGGAGCCAACATAGATGTCCTTCAGTGGATGAATGGATAAAGAAAACATTGCAGTTGTACACAATGAAATATTACTCAGCAATAAAAGAAAATAAAATCATGGCATTTGTAGGTAAATGGTAGACATTGGGGAAGATAATGCTAAGTTAGCCAAAGCCAAAATAACAAATGCTGAATGTTTTCTCTGACATAAGTTGGCTGACTCATAGTGGGGTAGGGAGGGGGAGCATGGGAGGAATAGATGAATTCTATTTAGGGCAGTGTGGTGGGAGGAATAGGGAGGAGAAAGGGATTAGCAAGGATGGTGGAATATAATAGACATCCTTATCCAAAGTACACGTATGAACACATGAATTGATGTCAACCTACTTTATATACAGAGATGTGAAAAATTGTGCTGTATATGTGTAATAAGAATTGTAATATATTGTGCTGCCATATATTTTAAATTTTTTAAAAAAATTTCAAAATGAAAAGTTGGCTCTTTGAAAAACAAATACATTTGATAAAACCTTATCCATGCTACTGTAGAGAAAGAGAGAAATACTCCAATTACTAAAAATCCATGATGAAAAAGAAAATATCACCATTAACATTAGAGAAATATAGAAGATAACTAGAAATTATTTTGAACATTTGTACGGCAATAAAACAAAATTTATTGAAGTCATCAACAAATGTCTAGAATCATGTGACTTACCCAAACTTAATAAGTTAAACAGATCATTTTCAAGCAATGAAATAGAAGACACCATCAAAAGCCTACCAACCAAAAAAATAAATAAATAAAGCCCAGGACTCAATGGATACAAGACCTTCAAAGAAGAACTAACACCAACACTCCTCAAATTATTCTATGAAATATAAAAAGAGGGAGCACTTCCAAATGCACTCTATAAGGCCAATATCTCCTTCATTCTAAAATCAGACAAACACAGAAAAGAAAGTGTACTTCAGACCAATACCTCTAAAAAGCAGAAGCAAAAATTCTGAATAAAATTCTGGCAAATCAAATACAAAAACATATCAAAAAGATGGTTCATCATGATGAAGTGGGATTCATCCCAGGGATGCAAGGTTGGTTCAACGTACAGATATCAAAAAATGTAATTCATCACATCAGTAGATTTAAAGATAAGAACCTTATGACCATCTCAACAAATGCAGAAAAAGCATTTGACAAAATACAGCACCTCTTCATGTTCAAAACACTAGAAAATGTAGGGATAACAGGAATTTATGTCAACAGTTTAAAGTCTATTTATGCCATGCCTCAGGCCAACATCATTCTAAATGGAGAAAAACTGGAGGCATTCCCTCTAACATCAGAAACAAGACAGGGATTCCCTCTCTTACCCCTTCTATTCAATATAGTTCTTGAAACACTGGCCAGAGCAATTAAACAGATGAAATAAATTAAAGAATAAATATAGGAAAAGATGAACCTAACCTAGCACTATTTGCTGAAGATATGATTCTGTACCTAGAAGACTCAAAAACTCCACTAGAAAACTTCTAGAACTAGAATTCAGCAAAGTATCAGGATATAAAATCAACACCTGTAAATCAAAGGCATTTGTGTATATCAGTGACAAATCCTCTGAAGGACAAATGAGAGAAACTACCCCATTCACAATATCCTCAATAAAAAAGGATACTTGGGAATCAACAAGAGGTGAAGGATCTATACAATGAAAACTATGAAACACTAAAGAGAAATCAAAGACCTTAGAAGATGGAAAGATTTAACTTGATCTTGAATAGGCAGCATTAATATTATCAAAATGGCCCTACTACCAAAAGCACTCTACAGATTTAGTGCAATTCTGATCAAAATCCTAATGGCATTCCTCATAGAAATAGAAAAGCAATCATTAAATTTATCTGGAAAAATAAGAGACTCAGAAGAGCTAAAGCAATCCTTAGCAGGAAAAGGGAGGCAGGTAGCATTGCTATACCAGACCTTAAACTATAGTACAGAGCCACAGTAACATAAACAGCATGGTTCTGGCATCAAAACAGGCTGGTAGACCAATAGCCCAGAGTAGAGGACACACAGACCAACCCACAAAACCACAATTATCTTATATTAGACAAAGGTGCTAAAAATATGCACTGGAAAAAAGAGAGCATCTTCAACAAATGGTGCTGGGAAAACTAGAAATCAATATGCAGCAAAATAAAATTGAATCCCTCTCTCTCACCATGCATAAAAGTTAACTCAAAATGGATCAAGGATCTAGGAATTAAACCAGAGACTCTCCAAATAGAAGATAAAGTAGGCCTTATCTCCATCATGTGGGATTAGGCTACAGCTTCCTTAATAACACTCCTATAGCACAGGAATTAAAACCAAGAATCGACACATGGGATGGATTGAAACTAAAGATTTTTATCAAAAGAAAAAACCAATAGAATAGAGAGCCTACTTTCTGGGAGCAATTTTTTACCCCTCATACATCAGATAGAGCACTAATATCTAGGGTATATAAAGAACTCAAACGTCTTAACACCAAAAATAATCCAATCAATAAATGGGCCAAGAACCTGAAAACACACTTTGGAGAAGAGGATATACAATCAATCAACAATTATATAGAAAAATGTTCATCATCTCTAGCAATCAGAGAAATTCAAATTAAAACCACTCTAAGATAGCATCTCATTCCACTCAGGAGGCAGATATTATGAAGACAAACAACAGTAAGTGTTGGCGAGGATGCAGGGGAAAGGCACACTCATACATTGCTTGTGGGACTGCAAATTGGTGCAGCCAATTTGGAAATCAGTATGGAGATTCCTTGGAAATATGGAAATGGAATAACCATTTGACCCAACTATTTCTCTTCTCGGAGTATACCAAGAAACAAAAACAGCACACTACAGGGACACAGCCAGGTCAATGTTTATAGCAGCACAATTCACAATAGCTAAACTATGGAGTCAACCTAGATGCCCTTCAGTGGATGAATGGATAAAATAAGAAGTGGCTTATATGCACAATGGAATATTACTCATCATTAAAATAGAACAAAATCATGGCACTTGCATGTAAATGGATGTAGTTGGAGAAGATAATGCTTAATGAAGTCAGCCTATCCCCCCCAAAAAAAATATGCCAAACGTTTTCTCTGATATAAGGAGGCTGAATCATAGTGGATTAGGGAGGGGGAGCATAAAAGGAATAGATGAATTCTAAATAGGGCAGAGGGGTGGAAGAAAAAGGGAGGGCACAGGGGATTAGCAAGGATGATGGAATTTGATGGACATCTTTATACAAAGTTCATGAAAATTTGAAACATGAAAAATTGTGCTCTATGTGAAATCTATGTGAAACACTGTTGTCATGTATTTAAAAAAATAATAAAAACCATAAAAATCATGATCTAAAAAACATCTAGAAAGAAGAAAGAAAGAGGAAAAAGAGAAATAAAGAAAGAAAGAAACTGACTGAGATAGGATGCATTTGGTGATACACACCTGATATATCCAGTGGTCTGGAGGCTGAGGAAGGAGGATCAGAATTGTGAAACTTACCCTAGAAACTTACCCTGAGTGAAACCCTGTCTAAATTTAAAAATAAATGGGCAGTAGTAATTTTTAAAATTAAAAAAAAATTAAATTTTTTAAATAAAAATTTTAAAAGAACTGAGGATAGTGTTCAGTAATAGGGCACCCTGGTTCCAATTCCCAGTTTCACAAAAGGAAAAAAAGAATGAAAAAAAGTTTTTTTCAAAGTTACAGAAAAAATATTTTTAAATTTATACATTGTATATATAAAAACAAAAATTCTATTTCTCAAATGACTCCATTAAAGAGAACAAGGAGAAGTGACAGATGAAAGAAAACAATTGCCTCACCTTTAGCCAAACTCTTCTAAGAAAGGAGAACAGAGACTACAAGAGAAACGCAAGCAAGAGCCGTGAACAGCCCCTTCAAATAGCAGGTATCTAAATGTCCCTTCATCACAAAGCAATCAACGTCTTAAGAAAGAAGGGACTGCTCCATAAAGTCACATTGAACAAAAATTGAGACAGTGTTGAAGAATATGTGGGGTTATCATGAAGGTCCACAGAAACAGATGTGGACCCTAGAGCAACTGTCCATATGGGGACACAGCAACGCTCCTCCAGAGTCGAGACCCAGGGTCTGGTGACATAGGATGTCTATTTGGTAATAGATAAATAATAAACTATGGAAAATAACCATTTCTGCCAATCAGCCACATTTTGTTTGCCATATTGCATACAGTTTGACAAATGCTATGAAACACTGTGTCAGTTTTATATAGCTGTCACATAAATGTCACATTTCACATATAAGCATACTTAAATAGTACAACTGCAGAATTTGAAAAAATACAAATACAGATCAGCACATAACAGACTGAATTACACACCCTGGGTATAGATGATAGGACTCCTCATTATAAAGAGGACAGCTTTCCTCAGGTTCATCTATGACAACACCCATCAAAATTTCACCATGGTTTCCTTTTCATTGAAGAAGGGACCAAAGCAAACAGTTTGAAAATTGTGCTGGAAGGTTGAACTGGTATGAAATTACCCAAGAATTCTGAACTCTAAGAGCAAAAACAGGAGCTATCATTACCAGGCACTAATGCATGTAATAATATTATCATATTGCAGTAATTTGAGGACCAAAAAATCACAAAGCAGAAATTTCATAGATGACTCCATATGTATGTAAATGTCATTTTTATTATGAAGTGCATTGAAAAGGCCTAGATAAATGCCACCATCTCCAGCAGAGGATATGATATGAATGAACAAGACAACCCAATGTGAAGGGAGGTGTGGGAACTGGAGGCACAGAGCACTGGTAGGGCTTGGGTGTAGAATGTGTGTGGTACTGGATTACACTCCAGCATCCGAAAAAAGCACATAATGAGTAGGATTATGTTTCAAAATTATACCAGAATAGGAGGCTCCTGGATTCTCTTCACACATTGATGCAGCAAATAAACACCTACTTCTGTTTCGAGTCCCTCTTAAATAAAGTTATACATGGACTGAGAGACCTATGCATTGGACCACTCAGAAAATCTCTACCATCCAAAGGGCAGGCAAAGTTGGGGGACACGTGGGCATTTGTCCTGCCTTGAGCAATGTGCCACATAATTGGGACAGAATACCCCCATCCAGTGTCACCCAGGGTAGAGGAAGACTGATTGGGTCACAAATGGAGCACATCGAACACTAAATGACTTGTAGCTGGAGAAGCAATTTGTATGGTGCTCATAGAAGAAAGAGCTGGATATACACAAGTATCAGGATGAGAGGAAAAAGAAGTGCTTTTCTATGGCTGTGGAGGGTCATGAGCTTTATCCATGGGACCAGGGCAGGAGGGGAGGGAGGTCTCAAGGGTCCCAGTTTATCCCTAGAAGGGATTTGCAACATGATCTGCAAACTGTGGTTGCTAACAGTTGAGCACCTCTCTAGCCAGTACCTAAGAGTAGACAGGACAAATGCAGTCCACCCAGCAGCCCTGCCTGAGCCCTCTCCCTGCTACCTCAGTAATAACTCCAGGTCTAACCAGTTCTTTCTGGAAGGAGTATGTCCAGGCACTCAGGGTCCCAACATTTTTCCCCATCTCATGGACTCCATCCTCACCCACCAATCTTTGGGAGCAGTGGCAACTGTGAATGTGCACATCTCCCTGGATAACAAAGAAGGGGATTCACATTCGTGTCTGAATATTTCCCTGTGCTACAATCCACACCAGGAATGCAGCAAAAGCGTCAAAACCCTATTTCTTTCTAGAATAGGCTACACCACCTTCCTGCAATGAGCACAGGCAGCCTGGGTTCTAACAAATTGCATTAGAAATTCAGTCACCAGCCAAGTAGGAGACCTTCTGCAGTCCCACTCCAGCTGTGGGAAAGGCTCCTATCAAATAGGCGAAGGAACTAGTCCTCCAATGACGTGGGTATGGAGAAAGAGACCTGCTCATATGGGGCTAGAATATCAGTTTGATGCAGCCATTTTAAAAAACAGAATGGAGTTCTTTAAAAGCTAACAACCACTCTGGATGCATTTCCAAAGGAACATGAACCAGTGTGTTAATAAATGGCTGCATGCCCAATGCTGTTCCAGGATCCACAGGAGTCAGGACAGGGAACTTCTGAAGTGGCTTCTCTATAAGGAGACTCCAACCAGCCTCAGGGCAGTCACCTGCTCCCCTGAGAAACTACTTCCCCTAAATGCACCTGCTCATAGGTCAACAGGTGGCTGATATGTACCAGATGTTCAGGAGACCTCAGATGTGCCAGGTGTGGGATCCCTGTGTCAGGCAGAACCAATCCAAGACCAGAAAAAATATTGAAGAGAGTATGAGACCCCTAGAAAATGCAGTCCACAGGGGCTTGCTGAAATCAGTTCATAGGACCAGGATAATATATTAATAGTCATGGGATATTCAGATTAAAAATAGTGTAAAATACCATGGGTCAGTTTTACACACGTGCCATATGCAGGTGGTATTATGTATAACTCTGATGCACTAATAAACAATCCAGCATGCTTTACTTTTAATGGAAGCACCCAATCCTAAAATTCATCCACAAAGTTAAATATATGTAAACTTAACCAAGAAACTTTTGAAGTATAACAGCAAAAAATTATAAGAGAAAAAAAATAAGAAGAATAAGTTATTACCTAACACGTGCATTGTGAAGCTGTTCTGTTACAATTGTCATCAAGGAATCACGACGTCAACAGAGCCCACCCACGAAACCACGTGGTTGTAAAAATCATACACTTAATTGCAACAGAAAAGTCATTATAAATTAACCATCAACAGGCCAATCTCAGCAACTTAGCTAGACCAGCGGGCAGAATAAAAACTAAAAACTACCAGGGAGAGAGCTCAGTGGTAAAGCAACCTTCTGTTGACAACCAAAACACAACAGCCACCAAAAAAAAACCCAATAAACTCCACAAAAGTAGCTTAGGAATAGGCAAGATCCCTGTTCACTGCAGCTTCTCTCCTGCAGGAAAATGCTGTTTGGAAATTTGATTTTTTTGGGGGGAGGGGGGTGCCGGACATTGAACTCAGGGGCACTCCATCACTGAGCCCCATCCCCAGTCCTATTTTGCATTTGATTTTGAGGCAGGGTCTCCCTGAGTCTCCAAGTGCCTCACCCACTTGTGGAGGCTGGCCTTGACCTCGCAATCCTCCTGCATCAGCCCCCACCCCCAGCCGCTGGGAATGACAGGTGTGCGCCATTGCCTGGCTTGGAGATTGGATTCTTCTTATGATCCCACCTGTCAATCACCACAGCCCGGGAAGACGCCAGGCTGCCTCCCTCACCTGCCAGAGAGATAGGACTTGAGCAGGGGCTAAGGCTGCCCCAGCGGATGGGGAGGTTGCCAGGAGCCTTCACCATGTCAACGCTCTCCACCCAGCTGGCCAGGGGGACAGAGGGGCACTGTCCCCAATGGGCTCAGGCCTGAGGTTGCAGAGAGCCCCCTGAATCAGGGTGGGCCAACTCGGGTTTCCCACACAGCCAGTCCCGAGAGATGAACTCCCTGCCCCGCCTTCCTCCTGAGCCTCCCTGTCCAGGCACCAGGTGTCACTGCACACTCACCATCCCCTGGTGCCCAGCCCCCAAGCCTGCCCTTGGGAGTTTCGGCTCCTGCATGGCAGGGCCACCCAGGATCCTGGGCACCAGCGAAGCCTGAGTCCAACTGCAGGAATCTGAGTGGAACCACGGACAGCGGAGAAATAAATCCCATTCCAAGCGCTGAGGCCCGCCCCCTGCTGCTGGCTACGCTCAGGATTGGTCAGCGCTCAGCATGGGGGCTTCAGATTGGACAGGGAATCAGTCAGTCTCCGCTCTCCACAGCCTGAGCCTAGAGAGCTTTCTTTTTGAGTGACAGGGGGGTGATATCTGCTCCAGGCAAGGAGGAAACAAGAATGGCAGAGTTTGGGTGCAACTATTTTCTTTTCCTTTTGAGGTCTGGGAATTGGGTTAGGGTCAGGGTGACCAGAATTCTAAGTTCTGTTGGGTTTTGATGTTAGGAAATTGAAGTCATTTTTTGAAAGTTTAACCACCTTGGCCTCCTCCTATAATAAGACCACCCAGAGCGTCTTAGGGTGCTGACTTGTCCTCCGTTTATCTGTGCAAAATTCTCCAAGCAGAACTGGCCTTTCGCCCCTTAGGAAGTGCCCAGTGGTGGAGGCTCTCGACTGGGCATGGCAGGCGCCCTGGAGGAGGCTCCCACCAGGTTGGCAGCATGAGCGCTGATGTTCCTCCAGCTGAGTTGAATCTATCTGGAGCCAACGTTGAGGCTGGAGGCAGAGTAAGGAGACCAGCACAGAAGAGACCCTGAGAGCGCAGACCTGGGTAAACCCAAGCTGCACCCGGGCTCCCACACTCTCTAGACACTGGGTGTTGAATTAAAAGGACTTGACCTCTGAGCCCATTCCCCAGCCCTTGTTTGAATATTGTTTAGAGAGACGGTCTCACTGAGTTGCTTAGCACCTTGTTTTGCTGAGGCTGCCTTTGAATTCCCCATCCTCTTGCCTCAGCCTCCCCAGCTGCTGCAATGACAGGCGTATGCCACTTTTTTTTCTTTCTTTTTGAGAGAAATACCTGCAGTGGTCACAGGATAACAGCCTTGCACAGATCAAGGCCATCCTGGGTGCTCTCCCTGGTTCCCAGGCAATGGGATCCTGCCTCCTCCAAAAACGAGAGACACCCTGTCCAGGTGTGCATCCTTAGTATCAGCTGAATATGCTGCACTTATCAAGAAAACAAAAGAAAGAGAGACCCTAACTGCTTTTCTTCATGCAAACAAAGCTGATGTGTTTCCAAAGAGAGCTCTGGTCTTGTCCCACCAGTTCAGTGGTGCAAAAAGTCACATAATACAGAGAAGACTTCTCCTTAAGAGGGACACAAGGGTCTCTCTCTTAACGAAAAACAATTTGCGTTTGACTGGGAGTCCAGGAAAGACAACTCCAGATTTTCCTAATTTGGAAAATAACTCTATAGACTCAATGCAACCTGCTCCTCTCTGCCTTAATTAATCATGGAGGCCTCGAGTTTTCCTGACCCTGGGACACCTGAAGATGAAGGGGGGGTGGTCCTTTCTTCTCCCTGCAGTGCCCTGAACCTCCACCTTCCCACAGGCTCCAACACCTTTGAAAGCATCCAATGGGGGAGCGGTTTAGAAAGTTCTGGATTGTACCTAAAGACATTTCCTATTATGCTATCAATTTGGTCCCATGTTCTTTTTCAGTACTGTTTATCTTCTGTTTTATTGGTTCATCTTAGATATACATGACCATAGAGTCCATTGTGGTAAACTTATCCAAACATAAAAATATACCTTATTCTCCTTAGGACCCCATTCGTGTGGGTGGCATGATGGGTGAATTCACTTAGGTATTTTCATACAATTAAATAGAAACATTATGGTCACTTCATGCTACTCTCTTTCCTGTTCTTATGTCCCCTCCCTTCCTGTTGCTCCCCTTTCTCACATCTAGTGAACTTCTCTTCTTGACCCCCATTCCTTGTGAGGTAGATAACACATATCAGGGAAAACATGTGCCCTTTGGTTTTGGGGGATTGCCTTATTTTACTTTAGTATGATAATCTCCAGATCTATTCACTTACTGGCCAGTTTTATGAAGTCATCCTTTTTTAAAGCTGAGTAATATTCCACTGCGTATACACACCACAATTTCTCTATCTATTCATCTGTTGGTGGGCATTTAGGCTGGTTCCATAGCTTAGCTAGTGTGAGTTGTGCTATCATGAACATTAATGTGGCTGTGCCCCTGTAGTATGCTGATTTTAAGTCCTCTTGACATATTCTGTGGAGAGGTATAACTGAGTCAGAGGGTGGTTCCAGTCCTAGTTTCTTGAGGAATCTCCATCCTGCTTTCCAGAGGGGTTGCACCAATGTGCAGTTTCTCCAACAAGGTGTGAGCATTCCCTGTCCCCCACATCCTCACCAATTTATTGTTACTGTATTCTTGATAATTGCCATTCTGACTGGAGTGAAAGAGAATCTCAGTGTAGTTTTAATTTGCATTTCTCTAATTGCTAGAATATGATGCCTATTCAGTATTTTTAGAAAAATCTTTTCTATTGGAGTCGGACACAATACATTTATTCTATCCGTTTATTTTTCTGTGGTGCTTAGGATGGAACCCAGTGCCTGCACATGCTAAGTGAGCACTCTATAGCTGAGCCACAGCCACAGCCCTCATTTTCAGTATTTTTTACTTTTCCTTGTCAGTAACAGAAGCCCAGGTATTTGGGGGACCAGTTTTGCTGCTTTTGTGTAATGGAAACATTTCTCTTGAATGAAGACTGAGATGGTCAAGGCACATGCCCAGGATTCCAGGGATGAGCAGTACATGGTTGTCTTGTCCAGGATAAGGAGAAGATTATGTGGCTGAGAAGAGGGAAAGAGCTGAGGACACCCTGAGGCCAGAACCCTTCCTTCCCCCATGAGGGAAATGGTTAATTATTCTTGCTGTTACTTTTCTTCACCAAAATGTGAAATTTCCCTAAACTACCAGTTCCACAAAAATTAAGTCTCTGGATGGAGCTTAGATTTGTCTCAAGAGGCAAGAAAAAGTGAATAACCAACCCAGTGGTTCCAATAACCAACAAGCTAGACCTTAGGCTCCTTGGAGACAAAACACTGGGTTTTACCCAACAATTAACAATCCAACAGCACCTGACACCCAATTAATGGGGGACACAGAATTGGATCAGTGGGTGTGGGGGTCTGTGGGTTGCCAGCTGCAGGAGCTTGCCTCTGGGGTGCATTCCTTGCATCTGGCAGGTTTTTCAACACCAATGAGATAAACAAAGTGGTGAGAACACAAGCAAAACCCTCTGCAATATTCTAGCCAGGAAAATTCATAAGCACTTTAAAAGCATCTTAATGTTTACCCTCAGTCAAATGTACCTCAATCCAAATGAAACCATTTAAAAACAGTTGTCAACATGAAAAGTTTCTGAAATCTGCTGGTTGTGGATCACTGGAAATCCATATGAGTCCATGGATAAATACATAAGTAAAAATAGAAATCTAATAATGAGCATTTTCTTAAAACTTCTATCCTGAAAACACTGCCCTATGTGCTTTGATAACTAAATGATCATTTAATCATTCCTATAGCAACTCTTGAGGTCCATAAAGAACTGTGGAACACGTCTGGTTGGGGCAGAAATGTTGAGATACCAAAAAGAAAGTTACTCTGAACCTCAAAGGAAAAGATTCATAAATCACCAGAATGCAGGAATGCCCAAAAATATTTGAAATTAAAAACAGGGTACTGGGGCTGGGGCTCAGTGACAGAGCACCTGCCTAGCACCTGTGAGGCACTGGGTTTGATACTCAGCACCACATTAAATAGAAATATGTAAAATAAAGGTATCCTGTCCAACTAAAAACTATTTTTAAAAATAAAGATGAGATTTATGAAAAAGCAACTCCCTGCAATGCAGCATTTCTTCTAGACCAGCTTCCTGGACCCCCAAATACGAGCATGATGTGAGCAAGCTTAGAAAAATGGGTAAGAAATTGCAGAAGTCTGATCTGGCCCCATCCTTAGTCCAGCTCCACTTAAATGTCCCTCTCCAAATAGCAACACCTCAGACAAAGTATTTGCTGTCTCTGTCTTTAGAAATTTCTCACATTTTTTCCTTTCTTTCTTCTTGTGGTGATGGGGATTGAACCTGGGACCTTGTGCATGCAGGGCAAGAACACGACCAACCTCACTGAATCTTCAGCTCCTCACGTTCTTTCCTGAATGTGTATCTGCTTTTCTAAATAGGTGTATCCATGCGCCTGACAAATCAAGTTCTATTCTGCCATGAAGACCTAGGAACCTACTTTTTCTGAGCTTATGTCTCTCTCTCTCTCTGGAATCCCTTTCCATCAAATAACCTCTCACAGCCAGAGTCAGACTTGAGCTTTGGAATTGTGTGGGTTTTTTATTGTTTGGGGTGTGATATCACACACATCACTGGAGGGAGGTAACCAGCAGCCATGTATTTGTTTAATAAGCAAAGGACAAGGTTTGGTAGCACATGTTTGTAAGGCCAGGTATTTAGGAGGCTGCTGCAGGAGGATCTCAAGTCTGAGGCCACAGTTGGCCTGTTAGCAAGACCCTGCCTCAAAATATAATATTCAAAGTTCTGATATTGGGTGAGTCTTCATGAACAATGAAGGGTCAGAGTTCCTGTTTCAACAGTCTCCCCTTAGGATGCTGTGTGTAGGTGTGTGACTGTTACCTTCCAACAGGACATAGAGCGGTTGCTGGTGCCCGCCTCTATTAATAAATAGATCAAATGAAGTGAGTAAATAACTAAAGCAATAAAAAATCTGACACTGTATCTGGTTGTGATCCCAGGGATATGGAGGTTATGTTGTGTTTCTTGGCTCTTGTGTTCTTGCAAGAGAGGATTTAGATAATACATAAAATGTAATCAAAGTAGAGCAAAGCTCATTGGCCCAGAAATCACTATCAAGAAGGGGAGAGGAAAACAGTGAGGTTTCTCTGACATCTCTAGACCTCACTCTCTTTTTGCTCCTGAAGTTTATGGGAGATGCTGTGGGTGACTCCAGAATTCTGCCCATGGACCAATTCCTACTCTTAACTGGCAGTAGGATGACATTGTGTTTGTATGTTCCTACTCCACATGGTCTTGTCCATGACACCAGAGCAAAACCCGAGTGTGTGTGTGTGTGTATGTGTGTGAATTTTACTATAATAAAAATTTTATTATGGCAGCTATTATGAAAACAAACAACTAGTGTTGGCGAGGATGTGAGGAAAAAGCACACTCATACACTGCTGGTGGGACTACAAATTATTGCAGCCAATATTGAAATCATTAAAAAGATTCCTTGGAAATCTGAGAATGGAACCTCCATTTGACCCAGATATCCTGTGCAGCCAACCTAAATGCCCTTCACTGGATGAATAGATAAAAAAGTATGCATTATTTATACACAATGAAATTTTATACAGCATTAAAAGAATAAAAACATGTGTGTGGGGGAGATTAAGGTCTTGTTCTCTTGGTTTCTGACTATTAGGGAATAGAGTTTTTCTGAGATTCTCACCAGAATCTTTGCCTTTGTCAATGGGGTATTGCAACTTACTTCTGTTTCTTGCTGTCTAACTTTTGTGGTTTTCCAATATGAGGTATGTGGTTGAAGTGGATTTTAAGTGGATATTTTTAATGTATGGGTTCACTAATTACTATTAGAAGCAACAGATGAGCTCAGAACAGTAATAAAATTTAATATCATCAGTTATTTATGTTCATAAGAAAATAAGTAGCAAACATAAAATTAAAGACAGTTCTAATGACCATAATATCAAAGGCAAAATACTTGGGAATTTTTCAAGAAATGTGAACACTTGAACATTTAACATGGCTTGTCTTTAGAAAATATACCATTATCCCTAAGACACCTTTTTTTGTGGTGACATTAACTCATAGAAAAAAGATAGGAATTAAAAACTTTCCCCTGTGATCCTGAGGACAGGACTTAGTTATGATCTACCAGTGAGCTCTATCATCATCCCATTTTTATTTTTCTTTGAGATATGGTCTTGCCAAGTTAGTGAGGCTAGACTCAAAGTTGTGACACTCAAGGCTCGACTTCCAGGGCAGCTGGGGTTAAATGCATGTGCCATCACAACCCTGGTAGGGATTAGTCTTTTTTGTTTTCTTTAGTTGTAGTGCACTCAGTAACTTATTTTATATATTTATTTTTATATGATGCTGAGGATTGAACCCAGTGCCTCACATGTGCTAGGCAAGTGCTCTAACCCTGACCCTAGCCCCAGGGATTAAATTCTTGACTTCCATATTACAGGTTGGCTCAGGATAATATCTAGGTTTGCAAACGTGAATAATGTCCCCATTTTGTTAGTAGAAGGTAGAGGCCAAAATGAGAGAAAATCTGTATCCTTATCTTTGGAAGATGAACATCAACTTTGGATTCACCTGCCACTTAATATTTGAGGATTTCCCAGATATTAAAAATATAAGCAAAAGAGACATGAGGTAAAGGCTCTGAGGAAGGGGGGATAAGTATTTCAAATTGTGAGGCATCAGATTGAGAAATACTATGCTAAGGTAGCTGGGTATGGAGAATAGGGTCCCTCACATTTAACTGTAGGATCCCAGAAGATATAGAAGAAAATAAACCACTTACTGGGTACATTTTAAAAAGATGATCATGGGTAGGACTTGGTCAGAAGTCATCATTATCACACCCCACCCACACACCCACACACATTACTTTTCTTTTACCTCTTTCCCACCTGAGCAGTCAAGTCAACATCCTCTCCTCAAGGTGCATCCTTGCATGAAGAGAAAGGACTGAGCCACAGTACTTTGGGGATCACAATGGGCACATCTTTGCCTAGCTTATGGCAGAAACTAGCAAAGAAATGGCAGAGTTCAGGAACATCTCTGTCTTTTTTTTCTCACAAACAAATAACTAGAAATTTCAATTATAAATTGATGGATGAAGTGAACTTGGAAGTATTGGGTCAAATATTTGGAACACTGAAAATGTAAATGTTCAGCAGCCTAATGTCTTATTTCTTTTTTATCTTTGTTTTTGTTTTTAATGCTTTGGATTGAGCCCAGGGGCACTCAACCTCTCAGCAACATTCCTGATCTTTTTTTGTAACTTAGTTAGAGACAGGATTTCATTGAATTGCTTAGTCCTTATCTAAGTTGTTGAGGCTGGTTTTGTATCAGCCTTCAGAGACACTGGGATTACAGCCATGCACCACCACACCTGGCTAAGGTTTTATTTCATTATTTGCACAAGAGCAGTTTTTCATGTAATATAACCTACTGAATGCTCTCAAAATATTGCACTTTGTGAAAGATTCAAAGAGAGAGCTTATTAACTTTATATTAACAAACTTAAAGAATATGATTTTTCTTATGTCTTGGCTTCTTTACACTTGATAAAATCAGGTTAGGACATAGTTTTCTAGTTTCTTTATTTTTTTTGGGGGGGGGTATACTAGGGATAGGTCCCAGTAATACTCAACTACAAAGCCACTTCTTCATTCATGTTTAATTTTTTTTAGAAACAGGGTCTCACTGAGTTGTATAGGTCCCTATTAATTTGCTGAGTCTGTCTTTGAACTCGTGAATTTGCTGCCTCAGCCTCCCATCCATTGGGATTGCAGGTATGTGCCCCCACTCTCAGTTTCGTCATTCTTTTGTAGTTGATGCTTTCTTTCGTTACATAAATTCAAGTTGAATAACAGAATGTTTAACAATACAGATATAGAGAAAAGCCAGTGTTGTAGGTAAGCAATTGAACATATCCACCAAAAAGTATATTATACATTTACCATGGTGTATTTCTCAGCCATCAATACAAACTCCTCTAATGGTCAGCAAAATAGATGGAATTGAATGATGTCATGCTAAGTGAAGAAATACACAATAGTGTCACATCTCATATGTTAACTAATATAATATCATGTGCAAGTACAATAGTGATTAGTATGGCTGAGGAGTGTGTGGGGGCATCAAGGGTAGAAAAGGGTGTTTGGATATTATGAATACATGTATCTGCATATGTATAAACATCACACTGAATACCATAAGTATGTGCATTTGCTATGTGATGATAAAACCCACCATCTCTCATAATTATCAAATTCTGCACTAAGAACACAATCCTGCTGTCTTTTGGAATTTCCAGTATATGGTGCAATATTATTGATGATGCTCCCTCAAAACAACCAGGCTCTTCCTACACATCCATTCTATTTTCTTCCAGGTTCTGAACATAGAGTATACAATGTATTTCTGCATCTGGATCATCTCACTTGGCCTAAAGTCCTCCAGCTTGTCTGTGTTATTGGAGAATATTCTTTTGTTTCTGGGTTGTGACCCAGGGTTGCCTTACCAGTGAGAGAGATCCACCATCATTTTCTTTTTCAGTTTTAAGACAAAATGTTACCAAACTACTAAGGCTGGCCTTCACATTTTGGCAACACTGCCATAGACATCGTCCTTATTTTAAAGTTGAGTAATAAGTGAGGTGTGGAGGCACATTTTTTTTGTCATACTAGGGACTCGATAGGCTGAGGTAGGAGAATCACTATATTGGAGCCAGCCTTGCATCTTGGTGACACCCACTGCACCTTAAAAGACCTTGTCTCAAAATAATGGTAGAAAAACTAAAAAGGTTATATATGTATGTTGATACATTTGTGTGTAAACACAATGATAAATCTCTCTTTCTCTATTATCTGTAATATAGTATAGGTTCTTCTTCCTGAGTTACTCTTTGGAAATTTAGGTTTTGATAGTATTGCAGTTAACTTGGGAGGGTAGATATTCCTAAAGATGGATTTTAGTTCCTTCCATTGTTGAAGTGGTTAATGTCAGCTGTCCATTTGAGTGGATTGAGGTACCCAGAGAATTGGTGTGGACGATCTCTGCAGGTGTCTGTGAGTGTGCTTCCAGAAGGCTGAGTCAGAAAGCATGGGAAATACCCGTAATTAACATATATATTGGTGTTCAATAGGTTTGATTTGAAAAAAAGCAAGAGAAACAGTCACTCACTTATGCTCCAGGCTTCTTGAAGTCCCCTTTGGGGACTTGCACCATTGGCTCTACCTGGGTCTTTTTAAAAAAATTTATTTGTTTTAGTTAGTTATCCATGACAGTAGAATGCATTTATATACTTTGATATATCATACATAGGTGGGATATAATTTCTCATTTTTCTGAGTATACATATTATAGAATCACATAGGTCACACAGTCACATAGATACATAAAGCAATAATGTCTGTTTCATTCTCTTTCTTATTCCCACATCTCCTGCCTTCCCCTCCTTTCACTTTCCTCTACCTAATATAAGTTAATGCGATTCTTTTTTCTTTTGCATTACACTTCTTAATACACATATATACCACAATTTTTGTATCTTTTTTATGTAACATATGTTGACACCCAATTCATTCTTCATACATGTATTTTGGATGTATGACACATTTCACAATCCTTGCTAATTCCCGTCCCCATTCTTTTTCCTCCCACCCCTCTGCCCTATCTAGAATTCATTTATTTCTCCTATGCTCCCCCTTCCTACTCCATTATGAGTCAGCCCTCTTATGTCAAGGAAATATTTGGCATTTTTTTTTATTTTAGAAGGGGGGGCATTGGCTAATTTCACTAATCATTATCTTCTTCAACTCCATCCATTTACATGCAAATGCCAGAATTTTATTCTTGTATTGCTGAGTAAAATTCCATTGTGTATATATGCCACATTTTTTATCCATTTATCCACTGAAGGGCATCTATGTTGGCTCCATAGTTTAGCTATTGTGAATTCTGGTGTCCTAAACATTGATGTGGCTGTGTCCCTGTAGTATGATGTTTTTAAATCTTTGTGCTTAGACTGAGGAGAGGGATAGGTGGGTCAAATGGAGGTTCCATTCCCATATTTCCAAAGAATCTCCATACTACTTCTTAAATTGGCTGCATCAATTTGCAGTTCCACCAGCACTGTATGAGTGTACCTTTTCCCCACATCCTCACCAACACTTATTGTTGTTTCTATTCATAATTGCTGCCATTCTGACTGGAGTGAGATGATATCTTAGAGTAGTTTTGATTTGCATTTCTCTGATTCCTAGAGATGATGAGCATTTTTTCATATATTTATTGATTGTATATTTATCCTCTCCTGAGAAGTATCTGTTCAGGTCCTTAGCCCACTTGTTGATCAGGTTATTTGTTTTTTCATCTACCAGGATCATTTAAGTCCTCTATCCTCGACCACAGCTGCTTCATTTGCTTCCTCATATTGTGAAGCTTCCAGCTTCTTGGACTGAGCTGTTACCAGTTTCCCAGTGTTGCCATCCTGCAGGAAAACATTTAGTGACTATTCCTCTCATGATTATGTGAGTAAACATAATAAGCTCCCTTCTGTATACACATGTACATTTTTGTGTATTCTATTTTTATGAAGAATCCTAAATATACAGGCATATTCTCAAGGTCTAGGTCATATTTCATCTCTAGTTATAATTTTTTGAAAAAAAAACCCTTATAGTTTTTTAATGTCTATTCAAATTTATACTCCTGGAAAGGATGTCCAAATATTTTTTTTTCTGCATATCCTCTGCAGTATGTGTTACCTACCAACATTTTGAGGATTGAGCCCAGAAGCATGTGATTATATCTCATTGTGATATAACCTGAAAGCATAAAAATTCCAGAAGAAAATGAGAAAAATTTTTTGCCATTGGTGTTGGCAATGGTTTTAGATAGAATATGCAGAGACTGGGCAAGAAAAAACAGGTGAGACTATATAAAGCTAAAAGTGCTTCTATACATCAAAGAAATCTATCAATGAAATCTAAAGTAGACTTGGTTAAAGAAAACCACTTCTAGCCACATGTCTGAAAAAGCTCAACATCCAATATAAGAAAATTACACAACTCACCAAAATTTAATATAAACCCCTCATAACCTAATTTAAATATGGTAAATACTTAGATTCTGCCTTAAAAATTAAACAAGTGTGTAAAGACATATGAAAGTTACTTGAGATCACGTATTAGGCTACATAAAATGATAATTTAGCTTTTCTGCTTCATTTGTCTCACAGGATTATGGGTGCACACTCTCCATCCTTCACGGGCATCTTGAGATCAATTAGCAAACTGCCAGGTTCTTATTTTCCCACATTATGCTTCCTCATTATTCCTTGTTAATTGCCAAGAAAATCTCGAGTCTGGAAAATGACAATATATAGATAAATTGCTAGATAATCATCAACTTTGAAAATTACTTCAGAAATCAATAAATACATTAGTAGACCCAGATTTAAAGAAATATAAAATAGACCTTACAAATCAACATTTAACTTTACAGCTGCTAAAAAAATACTTGCAGTTATGCTGATGTGGGAGCACATCCCACTAGTCTTCACTACCTCGAGGCCACAGCAGGAGGAAGATTTAGGCTAAGGAATTTGAGGCCAACCTGGCATAAACCCAGCTCTAAAAATTGACCCACCAAAAAAGCAAAATAATCACATTTTTACAAAGTAGCCTTCACGGGTGATTTCAATGAAACATGTAATTAGGATCAGTAACAATGATTTATGATCATGTCTAAATGTAGAAGAAGGAAATTGACTAATTCTTTCTGTAAGGCCACAAATACCAGTTAACACAGCATAAGAATGGAAATTGCAGACCATCTTTTTATAGATGTTGATGCAGATATTCAAAACCCCTAGCAAACTGAGAACAACAACAAAAAGAATGATTGGACTTCATGACCAAGAGGGACATTGTCATATGAGATGTTTCCAAAAATCATTTTGATAGAGCAAATCTCTGGAAAATCACTTACTAAATTACTTGTAAAACCTATGGCCAATTTTGACCAGAGGAAACTTTTTTTTCAATCCACTTAATGGCAGCTATGAATTGTTTTCATATTTAATGATGTGAACTGAAGTATTTATCAATTTATTTTTAGGCAAAGAAAAAAAATGTATGCTTTCCTAACTTATAAGTGTTGTTTGATAATATTAAATTGTATTTTATACATCAAAAATCAAATATCTTATGCAGATGATACTATAATTTCTACAATGTTTCTAAGCAATTTCCATGAACTAATGAAACATAAGAATTACTTGAATAATGTCATGGGTTAAATGGTCAACATTAAATCATTTAAATAATATACATTAGCAATGAGCAGTTTTAAAATCGAGGCACAATCCATTCAAAAATATAGGGAAAATAATCTAAATGAAAGTATTAACAAAAGAATTGTTCACTGCAAAGTCAAAATTTAAGGTGAAAGTAAAATACAAAAAAGATCATGGAAACAAAATGGGAAAACTGTTAATATTCAATAATTAAAAGCTTCATTATGGGTTTTATGGGTTGATAGGCTTCCTCCAGATTAGCGCATGGGGTGGGGCCAGACTTCCTTCTCCAATCTGATATGTATTATATATATATATATATGTATGTATGTATGTATGTTATTAATTGTGTTATTGAGCTCTATAGTTTCTTTATTAAACTTTTGTTTGGAAGATGTATCCAGTGGTGAGAGGGGTGTGTTAATGTCACCCCAGATCATGTTGTGGTCAATTTGACTCTTGAACTTGAGAAGAGTTTGTTTGAACAGAGGTGCCCCATTGTTTGGGGCATATATATTTATGATTGTTATGTCTTGTTGGCATATGGTTGCCTTGAGCAGCATGAGATGTTCTTCTTTATCTATTTTGATTAAATTTGGCTTTAAGTCTACTTTATTTAATATAAGTATGGAGACCTCTGCTTGCTTTCAAGGTTCATGTGAGGGGTATGTGTTTTCCCAATCTTTCCCCTTCAGTCTGTCTTTTTCTGAGTCTCTTGGAGGCAGAATATGGTTGGATTTTTTTTAAATCCAGGATACTAGCCTATGTCTTTTGGTTGGTGTGTTTAAGCCAGTAACATTTAAGGTTACTACTGAGGCATGGTTTGTATTTCCAGCCATGCTTGTTTATTTTTTTCTAATTGACTTGAAGTGTTAATTATTTTTTAATTTTTAATTGGTATCTACATATGGGATACAGCATTTTAATCAAACATGTGTAGTGATCAAATCAGTGCAATTTCTACTTTCTAAAATATCATTTTGATGTTTGAAACCTGTGCACTCTTTTTAGAATACCCACAGTCTAATAATTACTTGTCCAATTCAAACTATGGGCTATAAAGCCTAAGAGTTACTTTTCCTTTTTAATGGCTTCTTGGCACTCCTTGCCATCTGTCTCTTAAAACAGATATAAAAAGCTTTTCTCTTTTGTGGTTCTTTGTGATCAACATTTTCAGCTTCAACATATGAATGCAAACATACAAAATTTGTGAAATATGAAAAATCACTAGAAAAAGACAGTCTCCCATGGTAAATTCAGAAAAAAGAATATAAATTTAAAAATTGTAGACTATAATCCGAGTGCCTTGGGAGGCTAAGACAGGAGGATGGTGAGTTCAAATCCAGCAACAGCAAGGCCCTGAGCAACTTGGGGAGATGCTTTCTCTAAATAAAATATAAAATAGGAGTGGGTATGTGGCTTAATGGTTGAGTGCCCATGAGTTTAATCTCTGGTACCCCCCCTAAAATATACTAGGGTTCACGTTTAATCACTAGGCCTTAGTTATTTTTTGGTGAGATCTATATATAAATGGCATATACCAATTTGTATGAATTTATTTTATGTAAGTCAAATATAATATAAATATTTTTTATAGTATAAGCTTAAATTGATCTATATTACCATGTAAAAAATAACTTAAAATGCTTTTAGATGAGGCTGAATGCCTGCAATCTCATCCGCTCGGGAGTCAGAGGATTACAAGGCCAAAGCTCAGTAACTTAGCAATATTTTCTCACAATATAAAAAATGGCTGGTGATATAGTTTAATGACTAAGTGCCCTGGGTTAAATCTGTGGTACAAAGGAAAGGAGGAGGGATTTAAAATTGCCTTGTTTCAACAACAAAAAGACATGTGAAATTTAAAACCAAAAACTGCATTTTATCCCTTGTCTGTGACACACAAAATCTGCTTCAATTCATTTTAAACATTTGAATCTTACACAATCTAAGTTTTCTAACACTCAATAAATGACATATTTAAATCACATGTGTCTCCAGGCCATTGGATGAATTTAAGATCAGTGTAGCTGAGGAAAATGCAGTCATAAAAACTGGAGTGTGCAGGTGCCATGAATTTGCAGTAATAATCAAGAACTCATGGATGGGTTGTTCATTGCCTTGAAACTTTGGAAAATTGTTTTATGATGGTAAATTTTTATATCAGTATTGGGAAGAACTTAGACCCTTTCCTGATAGTATGCTTCAAAGAAAGGGACACAATTTCATGCAATAATGAGGAGAACTAATCTTCATACAGGTAGTGGCCGGGAGAAAGCACAGTCTGGTCATTCTGCCAGCTCCAGTTTTGAACCACAATCACCACAAAATGATGTGCATCAAGTATGATTAAAATTGTGTAAATGTACCATGGTAGTGTTGTGAAGAAATATCTATAGTAATGTCCATGCTAAGGTACCATTGTTGTTAGGAAGCATCCTGGAGAATGAGAATGATTCATAGATGACTGAAATCCTGAGCTATGTACCTTTCCAGCTGTGCACATTATGCCTGGCACAACATAGTCCAGGAGATCATGAGACATAACACAAGCTCTCTGACATCAGGGAGGTTATCTGAGAAACACCCCTCAAGCAAGGGTCTACGGAGGGATACTTTCAGCTTGGTCCATGGGTGCCCTATGGTACTGGGCACTCATGTCCTTTATGCACTGGAGAAATCAAGCTGCCCCCTAGAGTGGGCATTCTGTGTGGAAGGATATGTAAATCACTGGGAATCTAACACAGATTTTTGAAAGAGGTTACATTTGAAGAATTCACATATGGTAAGAAGAAGGAAAGGCCAAGTTAGGAGATTAGAAAAAAACAGATCACACATGAAAAAGAAATTTTCAAAAAAAAATCACAAGTTTTGTTTGTTAGAGCTGATAGTAAAGGTTCCTTCTAGTATCTGGATCCAGGAAGGAGTCATGTTAGATATGGTGCTGTCACTAAAGTCAGGGGAGGCTGTGTGATACATGCAGCATCATCTGTGTGGCAACCATCTAGTGAGGACTGCTCAGGCAGTAGACACGAGCTGGTGGTCAGGACAGAAGTAGAGAGAATTACAGGAGAAGGACACCCCACTGCAAGTCAGGGTTATTTGGACCCTCTGGGTGGGCACATTCTATGGTGAAAGTGAGAGGAAGAAGCATGTCTTCTCCCATATGCAGTGTGAGCACTATCCTGTTCATAATGGGAGAATAAATAGGATCTGTCACCCCTAACATTACATGTGCAGACTTACAGCTCTGTGTTGTCCTGATCTCACAGCTCAGCTTCACCACTACTGCCAACACTCCCCATGTCATCTTTGTATAAATTAACAGACAAAAGGGAGATGGAAAATTGAGACTGGTCTGGCTTCAAGCAAGTGGGCTTGGGACTGATGTCAGCCTCGGCAGAAACCTCTTACTTGTGCCTCTTTGTTTGCTGGGAATCTATAAATAGCACTAGGGAGAAATGACTGACACCTCAGAGAGGGCGACACCATCACCCAGGCCCTCTGCTGTAAAACACACCCTCCAGTAACACGATGAGCAAACCCTGGGCAAGACTTGACTGAATGAATGGCAGCTCATTGTGAAAAGTAGATATGAGAACCATGGGTTGCTTTGGTAAATTGTCAGGGTTTGAAAATACAGCTCAGGATTTACACTTACAGCGATGATATTTATATTACTATTATTTTAAATTTATCCTGAGAAAGGCCACTAGAAGAGAATTTTTTTAAAAAAAAGTCAAGAAAGAAGAAGCACCAGAGGTGCTTCTCTATGGGCACAAGTGCATGGAGTACTGCATACAGGGCATAGGTTAAGGGTGTCTGTATGGCAGGCCACTCCCCATTCTAGGCGTGTGAGTGGCAAACTGCTTAACCCATCAGCACAACTCTGGGCACGAGGCCATGTGTTGCACTGCCACCCTTTGATTGTTCACTGCAAGGACAGTTAGCAGACATTGCATTGGTGGCTTTCTATGTTTTGCTTAGGCACTGCCTGAGTACATATACATGGTAACTGCACAATAAAATCAGGCCTGCTTCCTGATTGGTCTCTGGAGGACTTGATTAGAGACTCCACAGCCACACTCTCTTCTACCCTGTTCTGTGGCCCTCCTCAGGGATGAGAGAGACCATGCACTTCTCTGCAGACCCCAAGCTCTAATTCTGGGAAACCTACATGATCCTGCAGAAGCGTCTTTTTCCCCTGACTGATGTTGCGATGGAAGAGTCAAGTTCAGCTTTCAGCTTTCCTGCTTTATCTTGCTCTGTGTGTCTTAGGGTCACATTTATCTGTGCATGCTAATGACATGAAAAATTGAATTTTGGAAGAAAATCTGAAAGTGACCAGGGCAAGATGGGTTTCAAGTGTCCTGAATGTTCCTCTAAGCAAAATTGAATTTACACATTTCCATTATTAGATATTTCAAAAGGTTTTTAGTGATTAAAACAGAATGGACTAATACATAAAAATATTTTTCCAAATTCTTGTGAATTATATTCACAAGCCTATAATTTGGACCATGTATTGGAACTTACCAACACATTTATTTGATTTTCTAAAACATTTAATGTACTTCCTTCTGATCACAATCCCTTGTTTGACACTTACCAACTAAAAATTCTTAACCATGGGAGATACCATTATATAAAATGAGGTTTTGAACATAGAACCTCATTTCCCTCTAAAGATTTCAAAAGGTACATTTACTCAAACAATAATTGTTCAATGAGTTATGTAGATGACCAAAGCAAGATTATCAAAATATTAAAACTTATTAATTCCCTAGTATTAAGTATACAAATTTGTAGTGTTTAAAATCTCTACATGACATACCATATGTAAGTTATGTCCCATGAAGTTATTAAATTGAAAAATGAAGAATTAAAACTGGCATTCCCTATAATAAAAATTGACACATTTTAGCAGGATCTCAAAGAAGCAAACATCTTTAGAAGACAATATCCTCATTACACCATACAGAACGTGATTCTCTGGGCTACAACAGTTCTAATGAGACCAGAGGACCATGTTTGGTATGGTGCAATGAGGATATTTTCTACTAAAGATGTTTGCTTCTTTGAGAAGCAAAGAAGCTACTGGGAATGCTCACTAATAGACTGAATTTCCTCTTTTAATGCCCTTTTTAGAATCCACACTAACTCTGCATCTGAAGACACAGAGGTACTTTGCCTGTAATCTCAGCAGCATTGAAGGCTGAGGAAAAAGGGTCATGAGTTCAGAGCCAGCCTCAGTGAAAAAAATTTACAAAGAAGATCAATGAGATCCTGTCTCTACATAAAAAAAGGATAGGGATGTGGCTCAGGGGTTGAGTGCCCCTGAGTTCAACTTTCGTCCTCGTACCATTCCAAAAAAAGAAAAATGTCTGGGGAGTGAGTCTCAGGCTTTGGATATATAAGAGCTTTTATGGAGGTTCTAAAGTGTAGAACTAGTATAGAATAAGTGTTATGGGCCAAGCTCTGGGGTGGATGTGCATGCATTTGAATTCAGGCATTTATATATATATTATAGATTTGATGTTGATCTACTGATGTAATATTTTCTACCCAAGGCAAGTATGTGCTTTAGTTAAAGTCTGAAATAGTAGATATATAATTTAATAATCTGCAGCTACATATGTAAAAATAACAGTCATCAGAAAATCATGTATGTGAAGCTAGATCATTTCATGACTCTTCAGAACATGTAGATCTATAAGGCAAGATAGTAGGAGAAACAATAGAACTGAAACATTCAAGAACTTGGATGCCATTTAAAAATCTGAGGTGAATGTTGGTCCACAATCTGACTTCCATAACAAGACCCCTACAGCACAAATATTAAAAATCAAGAATAAATAAGGGGAATATATTCAAACAAAAAAGCTGCTTCTCAGCAAAAAACAATAATGTGAAGAAAGAACCTACAGATTTTACACAAATCTTTACCACATGTAATTCAGAAAAAGTACTAATGTCTAGGGTATATAAAGAACTAAAAATTAACACAAACAATGATAACAAAAACCAATTAACAAATGAACTCTATAACTGAACAGACACTTCACAGATGAAATATAAACCATTATCAAATATATGAAGAAACATTCCACCCACCTAGCAATTAGGAAAATGTAAATCAAAATTACTTTAAGATTTTATTTAACTTCAGTCAGACTGGCAATCATTAGTAATACAGGCAACAATAAATTTTGCTGAGTTTGTGGGAGAAAAGGAACACTCACACATTGCTCATGAGATTGACTCCAAATTTGTGCAAGCACCATGGAAAGCAGTATGGAGACGCCTTGAAAAACCAGGATGGAAACATCATTTGACACAGCTATCCCTCTCTTTGGACTATACCCAAAGGACTTAAAAACAGCATACTACAGGGAAACAGCTGCACCAATGTTTATAGCAGCACAATTTACGAGAGATAAACCATAGAACCAACCTATGTTTCCTTCAACAGATGAATAGATAAATAAAATGTGATAAATTATATATATATAATTATTCCCACCAATGGAATATTACTTAGCTTTAAAGATGAATGAAACTGTGCCATCTGGTGGTAAAAGGATAGAGCTGAATAATACCATGCTAAGTGAAATAAGCCCCCCTCCCACACTCTCTCTTTCTCTCTCTCTCTCACACACACACACACAGACACACACACACACACACACAAACACACACACACACAAAGACAAAATATTCTCTCCCATAAGTGTATGCTAATTCACAATGGGGGTGGGGAAAATACTTATTTAGATTAAGTAGCAATGATTACAGGCAGGGAAGGGAATATTGGGATAGAAATGATAGTAGAATGAAACAGACATTACATATAATACATAATATATAGAGATGCTAAAGCACTCAAAAAGTGAGGGGGAGAGAATAGAAATTCAGTGGATTAGACAAATTTGGATTGAAGGGAAGAAAAGGGAAATAGGAGTACAAATTACAGTAGAATGAATCAGAAACAACTTTTCAATGGTTATATACAAATACACCACCAGGAAAGGTCCACACCATGTACACCTCAAGAATGGAATGTTAACTAAAATGAAATTTACTCCATATATAATATGTCAAAATTTGCTCTACTATCATGAATACTTAAAAGAGTAAGAAATTTTAAAAATGACAAGGAAAAATTTGTATACCAAGAAGGTTTGTGAGTTAAAAACTCTTCAATGAATGGTAATGTCTTTAAGGTTAAATAAAAGTATAAAAGAGTACCTTGAGCCCCTACAAAACAACAATGGTAAATAGAGTTGCCCAAGTCAGTCTGCACAACTAGCTATAATCACAAAATTTTAGGTTTACAACTCTTTTCTATTTTTTTTACAAAGCAGCACAAGAACAATACTTACAAGTTGAGCAGAGAGGAAGCATTACACAGCAGTGTTATGAATACTATGAATAGTGCTGTGGGCACTCAAAGATAGCATTCTAAATTTCCTTCCCCATGCAATAAAAAATCATGCAGTTGAAAGACACACTAGTTACTGATTAGATAACACATACATGTGTTTGTGACATTCAGTATGTGGGCAGCTGCTCAACTTCGCAGGTCAGATTCAATAGATAAGGAAGACACTCTCTTCACACAGGAGAGTGTTTCCTTGAGTAATACTATGAAAGCAAGAGAGAAAGCAAAAGGGAAAGACACAGGCAACTGTATTTCCAGACTAGGAAAACCCAACCACTGAACCTATGCACTGGGGAGTCCCAAAGAGCTTTTCAGGGTCCTGACTGGGAAGTGCTGAGCAGAGCATCCTCTCCACAGGTTAGAGTGTGAAGTCTTTTTCCAACTTGTATTGAAAGTGAGGCCGAATAAATACAAGTTAGAAAAAAGAAAACTTCATTCTAACATGTTTCATGACCTGGTGATCCCCTGACGAACACCAAGTCCTCCCAAGGACAGGTCAGATCTTAGAGGAGGGAGTGAGAGCCTTGAGATGACTAAATAAATTGGGATTCCAATGAGTGAGCCACCCAGCCAGATGCATTCAGAAATCAGCATTCTTTAGCTGTTTCATCAAGGATTGCAGACATCATTCAATCAAGAAAAGGGAAGATCTTTAGTATTTTCCTTAGACCTCTAGGACTGAATCTTCCCTCCTGGCTTTATAAACAGTTTAAACTCTCATATGTAAAATGAAGCCAGTTTTCTGCATAAAATAATGTGGAGATAAGCATGAAACCTAGACATTTACCCTTTGGAATAAAGAATGGTGTGAATATTATTCTCCTAGAACTTATCATTATATTTCAATATTCATTTTCCCAAATAAAGTTAAATGAAATGTTGGTGGGTGGTGTGTTGTTGACCCAAAAGGTTCACATATGAAGAGAATATTGTGTTTTTACTTTTTGAACAGGACTTGTAGATGAGAGTCTAAGGTTTATTTCAATCAAAATTTTGTTTCTCTCTCTGTGGTTAGATAAATTTTATATATTAAACAAAGGTTAATAAATATTTAAGTGATAGTTATTTTGTAACCAACATGGAATAAATATTTGAAGTCAAAAGTGGTAGGGATTTTCAAAAATCCCTAAATATATGTCACTTGATGGAACACCATTTTGCATGCTGTTGTTCAAAATTAAAAGATTAAATTTAAAGATGTTCATACTACTTAAAGTTAACTAGAGGCTCCATGTAGTATTTATCAACCTCCCATAGTTAATTTTTTGCAGACAAATCAATCCTTTAAATTGTATGAATATCCCCCAAAATACAAATAAGACTATTTCCCTGCTAAAAAAAATAATAAAAATTACAGCATTCAGTTGTAAATGCAAACATGGAGTCAGGTAGATGGAGTTCTCAGTGAGTGTGGCAATAAGCCCTCCCATCAATAGGAAATTAAAAACATTGCACACCAGTGGTGTTACATTGTTATCAACAGAGCCATCATGGGGAATGCAAACCAAATATCCCTTGAAAACAACAATGAGCCATATTGGAATATAGAAACTACAGAACTTTGAAGTCAAAGAATTTATTCTAATTATATATTTTACAAAATGTATGTACACTAGGTTAACTGAAATGTCACAGAAAGAATACTGCAGAATTTTATGAACATGACATCTCTAAACTAAAAAAGAAGCTTTCTGAACAAAAGAAAATAGTTATGTGATGAGGAGACAGAAATGAGTCCTTGCTTTATAGGAATTCTTTTTTTTTTGAGATATAAACTTTGTAGAGATATATTGCATAACAATTTGAATTAATGTTACTGAACTGTATATTTACAATTTTGGAGACAGTAAGTTTTACTTTGTGGTTTTGATTACACTGAAAATTAATAGATAAATAGAATTGCAGCATTTCTCAAAGCTACATTTCAAATAATGTGGTCTTTATCCTATAAATAAGAACAAGCTCATCAATATACAAATGATGAGCATGCATGTAATCTCAGCTAATAGGAAGTCTGAAGCAGGCGAATTGCAAATTGAAGACATCCTCAATAACTTAACGAGAACCTCTCTCCAAATATGAGTGAAAAGGAGCTCGGGGTGTAGTTTCACATGAGAGTATCACAGCCATCAATCCCCAATAGAATTACACATAGAAAATTTCAATTTCTACATACATGAACAGAAAAAAAAGCCAATCAAGATAAAATACAAAAGTCATGGACAAAAGAGGCTTAATATTTATACAAGCAAAAGCACATATAATATTTTTGGCAATACAAACAAGAATCAGAGATATCTTAGTTTGTGAAGCAATTAACTGATATTAGGAAACCTAGTCTATAATATGGAACCTACTGTACACAATTTAAGAAAGAGGAAAAAACAACTAACTTGTACATATCCAAGATATATTATTTTACAAATCCTCTCACTCAAATAAAACTTACACCATCTCTCAAAACAGCAGTCTTTGTCCAACTTGACATTCATTCCATGGCAGATAATTTCACAGAAAATCCATTACACATATCAGAAAGAACACTGATAAGGAAATTTTAGTGAAAAAAAATGTACAAATAAGATTAGAGACACTGACTTATGATAGTAATGTATTGCAATGGGTGGACCTAGAGGTCTCCAGAAATGTGCAAAACTTTCCTGCAAATAATGGAAGAAGAGCTGGAGTTGTAGAGTAGTGTTAGAGAGTTTCTCTAGCATGTGTGAGGTCCTGGGTTCAATTCTCTGCATCATTTATGGATAAATAGGAAATTCACTAACAACTAAAAATATTTTTAAAATTATGGAATAGCTGTCAGATAATATTGACACTCAAAAGTCAAGGGGAGTGTTTTTTTGTTAATTTGAATGTATGGAGGAAAAGCAGGATACTACATAATTTTAAAGCACAAAACACAGGACACGTTTTTCTATAATAAAAAGAGAAAGAATTCAAAGCTTCTCAAAAATATTTTCTTCTGGATAATATCTCAATGAACCTTTTCAAATTTAGGTATCCTCCTCTACCTCAACTATGTCCTGTGCAATATGTGGGCCATAGGATTTGACATCAGTGCATTCCTCTAAGTCAAACATATGTCAAGTGAAAGATACATATCATGCCACCAAAGGAAAACATTAATGGTGAAAATAAACATCATTAACATTATCTTGTCATTACCAAGAACTACCCCATCTTCTTTATTGAAAGCATAAATCTGCCACACATACTTGTGGAGAAGTTCCCAAAAGATATACTGCAAGGGAAAAAAACTAAATAATGATAATTAGGAATTTTGAAGGAAAATTATGCTCACCCACAAAGACTAGGTTGCTGTAGTTCTCCAACATCACTTCTCTATATAAATTCTGCTGAGCAGGATCCAGGCATTCCCATTCCTCCTTAGAGAAATCAATAGACACATCCCCGAATGTCAATGGCTCCTAAATAAAAATTGTTAGATAAATTGAACATAGACCAAACCATTATTCAGTTTTTAATATGAATTAAGAGTTAGTAGAACTGACTGTCATTTAGGAGAGTGACTTTAATTATGTAATAAGATACGTTGCATTATCTAATTCAGTGGAAATATATAAGTCCAAAAAAAGTATATATATTCCATATCAGAGTGAAGTGAAAGATATATACCATAATCCAAGCAATGAATAAAAGCCCAACTCCTAACTTTTCTGCCATCAGTGAATGTGAAATTTGGCAGAAATTCCAATTGCAAATCAGACTTGTAAAAAATATTCTCATAAGGTGATTGTGCACAAGGTAGACAAAAACAATGGTAAAAAAGCTTTTGAAAACAGTCTGGTTCCTATTCTCTCTGCTTTCTATCAATGAGATAGACTGAGATCCCTAATGCAATTAGTTTCCAGTATCATCCATGAAACATTCCCAATGTGTAAAATATTCATAAAATATTAATATTTGGAGACATGTAAAGTGACACTTCCACCTTGAGAAAAGACAAACTTGAATTATTTCAACTTCTATAAGCAGTTCAGCGAGTGAATCCATTTGGTACAATAGAATGAACAATGGTTTACAAAAGACTTCAAGGATGAGATTAAAAAATTCTGAGAGGTAAACAAGAACATAGACACAACATACCAAAATCACTTGGACACTATGAAAGCAGTACTAAGAGTAAACTTCATTGCACGGAGTTCATTCCTTAAAAGAATAAAAAGTCAATAATTCATCTCATACTTCATCTCAAAGCCCTAGAAGAACAAATCAACAACAAAAGCAGTAGAAGGCAAGAAATAATTAAAATTAGAACTGAAATTGAATTAAAAGAAACAATTAAACCTTGACAAAAAGTTGGTTCTCTGACAGACCCCTAGCTATGCTAATGAGGAGAAGGAGAGAGAAAATTCAAATTACCAGCATACATAATGAAAAAGGTATTAACCCAACAGACATCTCAGAAATAGAGAGGATATTTAGAAATTCTCTTGAAAATGTATACCCCAATAAAATAGAAGACATTGAAGGCATCAACAAATTACTTAAGTCATATGATATGCCCAGATTGAATGAGAAAATATACACAATTTAAACAGATCAATGTTAAATGATAAAATACAAGATGCCATCAGAAGCTTATCAACCAAGAAAAGCCCAGGTCAAGATGGATACACTTCCGAGTTAAACAAGACCTTTAAAGAAGAAATTCAAAATACCAATATTCTTCAATTTCTTTCAGAAAATACAGAAAGCAGCAGCACTTCCAAACTCATTCAATGAGGCCAATATCAACCTGATCCCCAAACCAGGCAGGGACAAATGAAAGAAATAAAACTTCAGGCCAATATCTTGAATGAACATAGATTTAAAAAGTCTGAATAAAATTCTGCCAAATTAAATACAAAAACATATTAAAAAGCTCGTGCACCAAGATCAAGTGGGGTTTGTCCAGGAATATAGGGTTGGTTCAACATATAGAAATAAATAAAGGTAATTCATTACATCAATAGACTTAAAAATAAGAATCATATGATCATCTCAAGAGACACAGAAAAGCCATTTGACAAAATACAGCACCCTTTTATGTTCAAAAAATTAGAAAAACTTGAGATAACAGAAACATACCTCAACATCATACTGACTCTCTACATTAAGCCTAAGGACAACATCATTCTAAAGGGAGAAAAACTAAAGGCATTCCCTCTAAAAACTGGAACAAGACAGGGGTGCTCTCTCTCACCATTTCTATTCAACATATTTCTTGAAATACTGACCAGACCAATTAGACAGAGGAAAGAAATTAAAGGAATAACTACAGGAAAAGAACTTAAATTAGCACTGTTTGCTGAAAATACGATTCTATACCTAGAAGACCCCAAAAGCACCACCAGAAAACTTCTAGAACTAAAAATGAAATCAGCAAAGCAGCAGGATATAAAATTAAAACACATTAAAAAAGGCATTTCTGTGTATCAGTGGCAAAGCCTCAAAGAGGAAATAAGAAAAACTTCCCCATTTACAGTAACTTCAAAAAAGAAAACATAAGATACTTGGGAAAAAACTTAACGAAAGAGGTGAAAGATCTATACACGGAAACCTACAGAACCCTAAAGAAAGAAATCAAAGAAGACCTTACAAAATGGAAAGATCTAACTTACTCTTGCATAGGCAGAATAAATATTATCAAAACGACCATACAACAAAAAACACTATACTGATTGAATGCAATTATGAACAAAATTCCAATGACATTTTTCATAGACATAGAAAAAGCAATCATGAAATTCATCCGGAAAAATAAGAAGCCCAGAATAGCTAAAGCAGTAATAAGCAGGAAGAGCAAAGCAGGTGGTATCACTATACCAGACCTTAAACTATACTACAGAGCAATAGTAACAAAAACAGCATGGTATTGGCACTAAAAAAGGGCACTACACCAATGGTACAGAATAGAGGACACATAGACTAACTCACAAAATTACAATTATCTTATTTTAGACAAAGGTGCCAAGAACATGCATTGGAGAAAAGATAGCCTCTTCAACAAATGGTGCTGCGAAAACTGGAAATCCATTTTCAAAAAATGAAATTAAAACCCCATCTCTCACCATGCACAAAACTCAACTCAAATTGGATCATGGACCTACAATTTAAACGAGAGACTCTGCATCTAATAGATGAAAAAGTAGGCCATAATCTTCATCACATGGGGCTAGGCAACCACAACTTCCTTAATAAGATGCCTACAGCACAAGAATTAAAACCAAGAATCAAAAAATGGGATAGATTCAAATTAAAAAGTTTCTTCTCAGAAAAAAATCTGAGGTGAACAGAGAGCCTACATCCTGGGAGTAGATTTTTACTCCTCACACACCAGATGAGAACTAATATCTAGTATATAAAGAACTCAAAATGCTAAGCACCAAAAAACCCAATAATCCAACCAACAAATTGGCCAAGGATCTAAACAGACACTTCTCAGATAAGGATGTAGAATCAATCAACAAATATTTAAAAAAATTTTCATCATCTCTTGCAAGTAGAGAAATGCAAATCAAAACCACTCTAAGATATCATCTCACTCCAGTCAGAATGGCAGCTATCATAAAGACAAACAACAAGTGTTGGCAAGGTTGTGGGGAAAAAGACACACTCATAAACTGCTGGTGGGACTGCAAATTGTTGCAAACAACATGGAAATCTGTATAGAGATTCCTTGGAAATCTGGGAATAAAAAAAACATTTCTCCCAGCTATTCCTCTTCTTGGAAGATAATCAGAAATTATTTTGAATCCTTATACTCCAATAAAAAAGAATATAGTGAAGGCATCGATAAATTTCTTAAGTCATATAATCTGCCCAGATTGAGTCAGGAGGATATAGACAACCTAAACAGACCAATATCAACTGAGGAAATAGAAGAAACCATCAAAAGATTACCATCTAAGAAAATCCCAGGACCGGATGTGTATACAGAAGAGTTTTACAAAACCTTTAAAGAGGAACTAATACCAATACTTTTCAAGCTATTTCAGGAAATAGAAAAAGAGGGAGAACTTCCAAATTCATTCTACGAGGTCAACATCACCCTGATTTTTAAACCAGCGACACTTCAAAGAAAGAAAACTACAGACTAATATCTCTAATGAACATAGATGCAAAAATCCTCCATAAAATTCTGGCGAATAGTATACAAAAACATATCAAAAAAATTGTGCACTATGATCAAGTAGGATTCATCCCTGGTATGCAAGGCTGGTTCAATATAGAGAAATCAATAAATGTTATTCACCACATCAATAGACTTAAAAATAAGAACCATATGGTCATCTCGATAGATGCGGAAAAAGCATTCGACAAAGTACAACATTCCTTTATTTTCAAAACTCTCGAAAAACTAGGGATAACAGGAACATACCTCAACATTGTAAACTCAATCTATGCTAAGCCTCAGGCAAGCATCATTCTGAATGGAGAAAAATTGAAGGCATTCCCTCTAAAATCTGGAACAAGCCGGAGATGCCGTCTCTCACCACTTCTGTTCAATATAGTTCTCGAAACACTGGCCAGAGCAATTACACATATGAAAGAAATTAAAGGCATAAAAATAGGAAAAGAAGAACTTAAATTATCACTATTTGCAGATGATATGATTCTATACCTAGCAGACCCAAAAGGGTCTACAAAGAAACTATTAGAGCTAATAAATGAATTCAGCAAAGTGGCAGGATATAAAATCAACATGCATAAATCAAAGGCATCCCTTTATATCAGCAACAAATCCTCTGAAATGGAAATGAGGACAACCACTCCGTTCACAATATCCTCAAAAATAATAAAATACTTGGGCATCAACCTAACAAAAGAGGTGAAAGACTTATACAATGTAAACTTCAGAACCCTAAAGAGAGAAATTGAAGAAGATCTTAGAAGATGGAAAAATATACCCTGTTCATGGATAGGCAGAACTAACATCATCAAAATGGCGATATTACCAAAAGTTCTCTATAGGTTTAATGCAATGCCAATCAAAATCCCAACAGCATTTCTTGTAGAAATAGAGAAAGCAATTATGAAATTCATATGGAAGAATAAAAGACCCAGAATAGCAAAAACAATACTAAGCAGGAAGTGTGAATCAGGTGGTATAGCGATACCAGACTTCAAACTATACTACAGAGCAATAGTAACAAAAACAGCATGGTACTGGTACCAAAACAGGCGGGTGGACCAATGGTACAGAATAGAGGACACAGAAACCAACCCACAAAACTACAACTTTCGTATATTTGATAAAGGGGCTAAAAGCATGCAATGGAGGAAGGAGAGCATCTTCAACAAATGGTGCTGGGAAAACTGGAAATCCATATGCAACAAAATGAAACTGAAGTCCCTTTCTCTCGCCATGCACAAAAGTTAACTCCAAATGGATCAAGGTGCTTGATATCAAATCAGAGTCATGGCATCTGATAGAAGAAAAAGTTGGCTACGACTTACATACTGTGGGGTCAGGCTCCAAATTCCTCAATAGGACACCCATAGCACAAGAGTTAACATCTAGAATCAACAAATGGGACTCAAACGAAAAAGATTTTTCTCAGCAAGAGAAACAATAAGAGAGGTAAATAGGGAGCCTACATCATGGGAAAAAATCTTTACTCCTCTCACTTCAGATAGAGCCCTAATATCCAGAGTATATAAAGAACACAAAAAATTAGACAATAAGATAACAAATAACCCAATCAACAAATGGGCCAAGGACCTGAAAAGACACTTATCAGAGGAGGACATACAATCAATCAACAAGTACATGGAAAAATGCTCACCATCGCTAGCAGTCAGAGAAATGCAAATCAAAACCACCCTAAGATACCATCTCACTCCAGTAAGATTGGCAGCCATTATGAAGTCAAACAACAACAAGTGCTGGTGAGGATGTGGAGAAAAGGGTACACTTGTACATTGTTGGTGGGACTGCAAATTGGTGCAGCCAATTTGGAAAGCAGTATGGAGATTCCTTAAAAAGCTGGGAATGGAACCACCATTTGACCCAGCTATTCCCCTTCTTGGTCTATTCCCTAAAGACCTAAAAAGAGCATGCTACAGGGACACTGCTAAATCGATGTTCATAGCAGCACAATTCACAATAGCAAGACTGTGGAACCAACCTAGATGCCCTTCAATAGACGAATGGATAAAAAAATGTGGCATTTATACATAATGGAGTATTACTCTGCATTAAAAATAGAGAAAATCATAGAATTTGGAGAGAAATGGATGGCATTAGAGCAGATTATGCTAAGTGAAGCTAGCTAAGCCCTAAAAAACAAATGCCAAATGTCTTCTTTGATATAAAGAGAGTAACTAAGAACAGACTAGGGAAGAAGAGCACGAGAAGAAGACCAACATTAAACAAGGATGAGAGGTGGAAGGGAAAGGGAGAGAGAAGGGAAATTGAATGGAAATGGAAGGAGACCCTCAGGGTTATACAAAATTACATACAAGAGAAAGTGAGGGGAAAGGAAAAAATAATACAAGGGGGAGGAATTAATTACAGTAGAGGAAGTAGAGAGAGAAGAGGGGAGGGGATGAGGGAGGGGGGATAATAGAAGATAGGAAAGGCAGCAGAATACAACAGACTTGAGTATGTCAATATGTAAATCAATGGAAGTGTAACTGATATGATTCTGCAATCTGTACACGGGGTAAAAATAGGAGTTCATAACCCACTTGAATCAAAGTGTAAAATATGATATATCAAGAACTATGTAATGTTTTGAAAAACCAACAATAAAAAAAAAGAAAAAAACCATTTTACCCAGCTATTCCTCTTCTCGCACTATTTACAAAGGACTGGAAAACAGCATATTATAGGGTCATAGCCATGTCAATGTTTATAGCAGCACAATTCACAATAGCAAACTGTGAAGCCAACCCAGATGTTCTTCAGTGAATGAATGGATAAAAATATGGGGCATATATACACAACGCAATTTTACTCAGCAGTAATAAAATCACGGCAATTGCAAGTAAATGGATGGTATTGGAGAAGTGAAGTTAGGCAAACCCCAAAAATAAATGTTGAATGGTTTCTCTGATATAAGGAGGCTGACTATAGTGGGGTAGGGAGCGGAAGCATAAGAGAAATAGATGAATTTTACAAAGGGCAGAGGGGTTGGAGGGGAGGGGAAGAGGCAGGGGATTAGCAGTGATTGTGGAATGTGATGACACCATTATCCAAAGTACATTTATGAAAACCCAAATTGGTGCCAACATACCTTATATAGAACAAGAGATATGAAAAATTGTGATATCTATGGGTATTAAGAGTTGTATTGCAGAAAGAAACGAGTACATATATAATGGCATAAATTACCATGAATATACTTTCTGTACAGAGATATGAAAAATTGAGCTCTATGTGTGTGATAAGAATTGTAATGCACTCAACTGTTGTCCAGTATTTAAAAAAATAAATTTTTAAAAAAGAATGGTATTGAAACCCACTGGGGAAACGATAAGCCTACATGGCTATATATCTTAAAAACACAGAGCTGGAGGGAAGATGCATGAACAACATGAGAAACCAAGAAAGAATGTACCCCAAACAAACATGCTACATTATTAGAATCCATGGTCAGAATAGCAGGATAAATGAGAGAAGGTACATAATTTTCTGTGAATTAAAGGATGATATGAGAGCAAATACAGGCAGCAAAGGATTATTTTGATAAATAGTTACATAAGCAAATACAGAAAGCAAAAGATTCCTTCAATAAGGACATAGAGATTTTGAAAAAAAAAAACAGAGATACTTGCAATGAAGGAAACAGTAAACCAAATTAATAACTCAATAGGAAGCATCTCTAACAGAATAGATCACTTGGAAGACTGAACCTCTGACATTGAACTCAAAATATATAATCTTGAAAAAATAAAGCTGACCTTAGTGAAGATGGTAAGAAACCATGAGCAGAAGATTCAAGAATTGTGAGATAATATGAAAAGACCAAATTTAACAACTATTGAAATAGATAAAGGCATAGAGGTCTAAACTACATCAATGGACAATCTATTCAATGAAATAATACCAGAAAAATTTCCAAACACGTAGAGTGAATTGGGAAATCAAATACAAGGATCGTATAGGACACCAAATGAACAAGATCACTACAAGACTACACGAACGCACATCATAATGAAAACACTTAGGATACAGGAGAATCAGAGCATTTCAAAAGCCACAAGAGAAAGGAATCAAATTACATATGGGGTAAAACCAATCAGGATCACTGATTTCTGAACTGAGACGCTGAAATCTACAAAATCCTGCAACAATATAAACCAAGCTCTGAAACAAATGGATGCAAATCAAGAAGCATGCCCAGCAAAATTAAATTTTGATTAGCAATTAGATTTTGATTCAGATGTTATTTTATGAGAAAATAAAAATCTTCCATCATACACAAAATTTAAAAATTTACAATGAGAAACCTGCACTACAGAACATCCTTGGCAAAATATTCCATTAGGAGTAAATGAAAAACAATAAAAAATCAGAAAAGGGTAGTATCACTCTAAAGGAAAAACCTATCAAAGAGAAACTGACTTAGTTAAATACTAAAAATAAACAAAAATAACTGGGAATAAAAATCTTGTCTCAATAATAACCCTGAGAGTTTAGTTCCAACTCAGCAATCAAAAGACAGGCAGATTGGATAAAAAAGACCAACAATATGCTGCCACTAAGAGACTCATCTCATAGGAAAAGACACCTACAGCCTGAAGGTGACAGGTTGGAAAAAAAATATATCACTCACGCTGGAACTGGGACTGGGGCTCAGTGGTAGAGCACTCGCCTAGCACATGTGAGGCCCTGTATTTGATCCTCAGCACCACATAAAACTAAATAATAAAGGTATTGTGTTCATATACAAAAAATAAATATTAAAACACATACCACTCACGTGGACTGTGGAGGTAAGCAGGGGTTTTCATTCTTATATCAGATAATGTGGACTTCAAGTGAAAGTTAATTAAAAGGGATAAAGAAGGACACTACATACTGCTTAAAGGAACCATACACCAACAAGACAGAACAATTATAAATATACACACCCCCAAAACAATGGAGCATCTATGTTTAAACAGACACTTCTCAAGTTTAAGGGCCCAGTAGACCACATGACAATAATTCTGGGTGACTTTCACACACCTCTTTTACCACTGGATTGATCTTCCATACAATATCCAGACAGAAACTATAGAACTCAATAATACAATCAACAACTTAGATTTAACTGACATACATACAATATATCGTCATTCAACAGGTGAAGAGACTTTCTGCTCAGCAGCAAATGGATCCTTCGCTAAAATAGACCATATGTTATGCAAAAAGCAACTCTAAGCAATACAGAAAAGTAAAAAAAACTACCCTGCATTCTATCACATCATAATGGAATGACATGAGAAATCAATAATAAAAATAGAAGCTACTCCAACACCTGGAGACTAAATAATATGCTAGTGAATGAACAATGGGTTGCAGAAAACATCAAAGAGGAGATTTTAAAATTCTTAGAAGTGAATGAGGACACAGATACAATATATCAAAATCTCTGGGACACTATAAAGACATTACTAAGAGGAAAGTTTATTGCATGGAGTTCATTCCTTAAAAAAGAAAAACTCAAATAAATGACCTAAAATTACATCTCAAAGCCATTGGAAAAACGATTAATAAACACCAAAAACAGTAAAGAACAGAAAATAATTAAAATCAGAGGTGAGATCAATGAAATTGGAACAAAAGAAGCAAATAAAAATTGACAAAGTGACTGGTAATGGTACCACCATTTGACCCAGCTATCCCACTCCCTGGTCTATACCTAAAGGACTTAAAACAGCATACTACAGGGACACAGTCAATGTTTTTAGCAGCACAATTCACAAGAATTAAAATGTGGAGCCAACATAGATTCCCTTCAGTTGATGAATGGATAAAGAAAACTTGGCATTTGTACACAATGGAATATTACTCAGCAATAAAAGAAAATAAAATCATGGCATTTGTAGGTAAATGGGAGACATTGGGGAAGATAATGCTAAGTTAGCCAAAGCCAAAATAACAAATGCTGAATGCTTTCTCTGATATAAGGAGGCTGACTCATAGTGGGGTAGGTTGGGGGAGCATGGGAGGAAGAGATGAATTCTAGATAGGTCAGTGTGGTGGGAGGAAAAGAGAGGAGAAAGGGATTAGCAAGGATGGTGGAATATAATAGACATCCTTATCCAAAGTACACGTATGAACACATGAATTTATATCAACATACTTTATATAGAGAAATATGAAAAATTGTGCTGTATATGTGTAATAAGAATTGTAATATATTGTGCTGCCATATATTTTAGATTTTTTTAAAAATTTTCAAAATAAAAAGTTGGCTCTTTGAAAAACAAATACATTTAATAAAACCTTATCCATGCTACCGTAGAGAAGGAGAGAAATACTCCAATTACTAAAAATCCATGATGAAAAAGAAAATATCACCATGAGCATTAGAGAAATAGAAAAGATGACTAGAAATTATTTTGAAAATATGTACGGCAATAAAACACAATATATTGAAGTCATCAACAAATGTCTAGAATCATGTGACTTACCCAAACAGAATAAGTTAAACAGATCATTTTCAAGCAATGAAATAGAAGACACCATCAAAAGCCTACCAACCAAAAAAATAAATAAATAAAGCCCAGGACTCAATGGATACAAGACCTTCAAAGAAGAACTAACACCAACACTCCTCAAATTATTCTATGAAATATAAAAAGAGGGAGAACTTCCAAATTCACTCTATAAGGCCAATATCTCCTTCATTCTAAAATCAGACTAACACAGAAAAGAAAGTGTACTTCAGACCAATACCTCTAAAAAGCAGAAGCAAAAATTCTGAGTAAAATTCTGGCAAATCAAATACAAAAACATATCAAAAAGATGGTTCATCATGATCAAGTGGGATTCATCCCAGGGATGCAAGGTTGGTTTAACATAAAGATATCAAAAAATGTAATTCATCACATCAGTAGATTTAAAGATAAGAACCTTATGATCATCTCAACAAATGCAGAAAAAGCATTTGACAAAATACAGCACCCCTTCATGTTCAAAACACTAGAAAAACTAGGGATAACAGGAACTTATGTCAACATTTTAAAGGCTATTTTTGCCACGCCTCAGGCCAACATCATTCTAAATGGAGATAAACTGAAGGCATTCCCTCTAACATCAGAAACAAGACAAGGATTCCCTCTCTTACCCCTTCTGTTCAATATAGTTCTTGAAACACTGGCCAGAGCAATTAGACAGATGAAAGAAATTAAAAAATAAGTATAGGAAAAGATGAACCTAACCTAGCACTATTTGCTGATGATATGATTCTGTACCTAGAAGACTCAAAAACTCCACTAGAAAACTTCTAGAACTAGAATTCAGCAAAGTGGCAGGATATAAAATCAACACCCGTAAATCAAAGGCATTTCTGTATATCAGTGACAAATCCTCTGAAAGAGAAATGAGGAAAACTACCCCATTCACAAAATCCTCAATAAAAAAGGATACTTGGGAATCAACAAGAGGTGAAGGATCTATACAATGAAAACTATGAAACACTAAGGAGAAATTAAAGACCTAGAAGATTGAAAGATTTAACTTGATATTGAATAGGCAGCATTAATATTATCAAAATGGCCCTACTACCAAAAGCACTCTACAGATTTTGTGCAATTCTCATCAAAATCCCAATGGCATTCCTCATAGAAATAGAAAAGCAATCATTAAATTTATCTGGAAAAATAAGAGACTCAGAAGAGCTAAAGCAATCCTTTGCAGGAAAAGGGAGGCAAGTAGCATTGCTATACCAGACCTTAAACTATAGTACAGAGCCACAGTAACAAAAACAGCATGGTTCTGGCATCAAAAAAGGCTGGTAGACCAATAGCCCAGAGTAGAGGACACACAGACCAACCCACAAAACCACAATTATCTTATATTAGACAAATGTGCTAAAAAAAATGCACTGGAAAAAGAGAGCATCTGCAACAAATGGTGCTGGGAAAACTGGAAATCAATATGCAGCAAAATAAAATTGAATCCCTCTCTCTCACCAAGAATGAAAGTTATCTCTACATGGATCAAGGATCTAGTAATTAAACCAGAGACTCTCCAAATAGAAGATAAAATAGGCCTTATCTCCATCATGTGGGATTAGGCTACAACTTTCTTAAGAGCACTCCTATAGTACAGGAATTAAAACCAAGAATCGACACATGGGATAGATTGAAACTAAAGATTTTTATCAAAAAAAAAAAAATAGAATAGAGAGCCTGCTTTCTGGGAGCAATTTTTTACCCCTCATACATCAGATAGAGCACTAATATCTAGGGTATATAGAACTCAAACGTCTTAACACCAAAAAATAATCCAATCAATAAATGGGCCAAGAACCTGAAAACACAATTCTGAGAAGAGGATATACAATCAATCAACAATTATATAAAAAAATGTTCATCATCTTTAGCAATAAGAGAAATTCAAATTAAAACCACTCTAAGATACTATCTCACTCCAGTCAGAAGGGCAGATATTATGAAGACAAACAACAATAGGTGTTGGGGAGGATGTGGGGAAAAGGTACACTCATACACTGCTGGTGGGACTGCAAATTGGTGCAGCAAATTTGGAAATCAGTATAGAGATTCCTTGGAAATCTCGGAATGGAACCACCATTTGACACAACTATTTCTCTTCTCAGACTATACCTAGAAACAAAAAGAGCACACTACAGGGACACAGCCAGGTCAATGTTTATAGCAGGACAATTCGCAATAGCTAAACTATGGAGTCAACCTAGATGCCCTTCAGTGGATGACTGGATAAAACAAAATGTGGCTTATATACACAATGGAATATTACTCATCATTAAAAAAGAACAAATACATGGCACTTGCATGTAAATGGATGGAGTTGGAGAAGATAATGCTGAGTGAAGTCAGTCTATCCCCCCCCAAAAAAAATGCTGAACGTTTTCTCTGATATAAGGAGGCTGAATCATAGTGGGTTAGGGAAGGGGAGCATAGGAGGAATAGATGAATTCTAAATAGGGTAGAGGGGTGGAAGGGAAAGGGAGGACACAGAGAATTAGCAAGGATGATGGAATGTGATGGACATCTTTATACAAAGTTCATGAAAATTTGAAATATGAAAAATTGTGCTCTATGTGAAATAAGGATTGTAATGCATTCCACTGTTGTCATGTATTTAAAAAATAATAAAAACCATAAAAATCGTGATCGAAAAAACATTTAGAAAAAAGAAAGAGAAAAAAAGAATGAAACAAAGAAACAAAGAAACAAACTAACTGAGATAGGATGCATTTGGTGCTACATACCTGATATATCCAGTGGTTTGGAGGCTGAGGCAGGGTGATCACAATTGTGAAGCTTACCCTAGCAACTGAGTGAAACCCTGCCTAAATTTAAAAATAAATAGGCAGTAGTAATTTTAAAAAATTAAGAAAAAATTAAATTTTTTAAATAAAATTTTTAAAAGGACTGAGGATAGTGTTCAGTAATAGGACACCCTGGTTCCAATCCCCAGTTTCACAAAAAGAAAAAAAGAATGAAAAAAAAGTCCTTTTCAAAGTTACAGAAAAAATATTTTTAAAATTATACATTGTATATATGAAAACAAAAATTCTATTCATCAAATGACTCCATTAAAGAGAACAAGGAGAAGTGACAGATGAAAGAAACCAATTGCCTCAAATTTAACCAAACTCTTCTAAGAAAGGAGAACAGAGACTACAAGAGAAATGCAGGCAAGAGCCGTGAACAGCCCCTTCAAATAGCAGGTATCTAAATGTCCCTTCATCACAAAGCAATCAACGTCTTAAGAAAAAAGGGACTGCACCATAAAGTCACATTGAACAAAAATTGATACAGTGTTGAAGAACATGTGGGGTTATCATTAAGGTCCACAGAAACAGATATGGATACTACAGCACCTGTCTATATGGGGACACAGCATGCTCTTCCAGAGCCGAGACCCAGGGCCTAGTGACAGAGGATGTCCATTTGGTAATAGATAAATAATAAACTATGGAAAATAACCATTTCTGGCAATCAGCCACATTTTGTTTGCCATATTGCATACAGTTTGACAAATACTAGAACACCATGTCAGTTTTATATAGCTGTCACATAAATGTCACATTTCACATATAAGCATACTTAAATAGTACATCTGCAGAATTTGAAAAAATACAAATACAGATCAGCACATAACAGACTGAATTACACACCCTGGGTATAGATGATAGGACTCCTCATTATAAAGAGGACAGCTTCTCTCAGATTTATCCATGATAACAGCCCATCAAAATTTCACCATGATTTTCTTTTCATTGAAGACGGGACAAAAGCAAACACTTTGAAAATTCTCCTGGATGGTTGAATTGATATGAAATTAGCCAGGAATTCTGAACTCTAAGAGGAAAAGCAGGAGCTATCATTACCAGGCACTAATGCATATTATAAAATTATCATATTGCAGTAATTTGAGGAATAAAAAAATTACAAAGTAGAAATTTCATAGATGACTCCATATGTATGTAAATGTCATTTTTATTATGAAGTGCACTGAAAAGGGCTAGATAAATGCCACTATCTCCAGCAGAGGATTTGATGTGAATGAACAAGACAACCCAATGTGAAGGGAGGTGTGGGAACTGGAGGCACAGAGCACTGGTAGGGCTTGGGTGCAGGAGGTGCGTGGTACTGGATTACACTCCAGCATCCCAAAGAAGCACATATTGAAGAGTATTATGTTTCAAAATTATACGAGAATAGGAGGCTCCTGGATTCTCTTCACACATGGATACAGCAAATAAACACCTACTTTTGTTTTGAGTCCTTCTTAAATAAAGTTATAATAGACTGAGAGACCTATGCATTGGACCACTCAGAAAATCTCTACCATCCAAAGGGCAGGCAAAGTTGGGGGACACGTGGGCATTAGTCCTGCCTTGAGCAATGTGCCACATAATTGGGACAGAATACCCCAATCCAGTGGCACCCAGAGTGGAGGCAGACTGAATTGGGGTCACAAATGGAGCACATTGAACACTAAATGACTTGTAGCTGGAAAAGCAATTTGTATGGTGCTCATAGAAGAAAGAGCTAGATATATACAAGTATCAGGAGAAGAGAAAAAGGAGTGCTTTTCTATGGCTGTTGAGGGTCATGAGCTTTATCCATGGGACCAGGGCAGAAGGGGAGGGAGGTCTCAAGGGTCCCAGTTTATCCCTAGAAGGGATTTGTAGCATGATGTGCAAACTGTGGTTGCTAACAGTTGAGCTCCTCTCTAGCCAGTCCCTAAGGGTAGACAGGACAAATGCAGTCCACCCAGCAGCCCTGCCTGAGCCCTCTCCCCACCACCTCAGCAATAACTCCAGGTCTAACCAGTTCTTTCTGGAAGGAGTATGTCCAGGCACTCAGGGTCCCAACATTTTTCTTATCTCATGGACTCCATCCTAACCCACCAAGTTTTGGGAGCAATGACAACTGTGCATGGGCATATCTCCCTGGATCACAAAGAAGGGGATTCACATTCGTGTCTGAATATTTCCCTGTGCTACAATCCACACCAGGAGTGCAGCAAAAGGGTCAAAACCGTGTTTCTTTCTAGAATAGGCTCACACCACCTTTCTTCAGTTAGCACAGGCAGCCTGGGTTCTAACAAATTGCACCAGGTATTTAGTCACCAACAAAGTAGGAGACCTTCTGCAGCCCGAATCCAGCTGTGGGAAGGCTCCTATCAAATAGGCAAAGGAACTAGTCCTCCAACAATGTGGGTATGGAGAAAGAGACTTGCTCACATGGGGCTAGAATATCAGTTTAGTGCAGCCATTTTAAAAAATAGAATGGAGTTCTTTAAAAGCTAACAACCAGTCTGGATGCATTTCCAAAGAAACTTTAAACAGTGTGTTCATAAATGGCTGCATGCCCACTGATGTTCTAGGATCCACAGGAGCCATTACGAGGGAACTTCTGAAGTGGCTTCTGGATAAGGAGACTCCTCCAGTTGCAGGGCAGTCGCCTGCTCCCCTGAAAAAGTACTTCCCATAAATGCACCTGCTCATAGGTCAACAGGTGGCTGATATGTACCAGACGCTCAGGAGACCTCAGATGAGCCGGGTGTGGGATCCCTGTGTCAGGCAGAGCCAAAACAAGACCAGGAAAATACCACAGAGGGCACGAGACCCCTGGGACATGCAGTCCACAGAGGGGACCCTCAGTCCAAAGACATTCTGACAAGGTGTCTGGCCTGGGAGAGGAGGGGAGAATTCACATGCACACACACATGCTCTCACACACACACACACACACACACACACACACACATGCACACACATATTTGTACTGGAAATGGAGACAGGGGACTTGAATTTAAGGGATTCATTGATACATGTGTACAGGTTTCATCTGGGAGACGGGGTTCTGGATCTGACATTTTGCTTCCATTATATTTAGAACATTCAGGGGGAACCAGGCAAAAGGGCACACACCTGTAATCCCAGCCAGTCAGGAGGCTGAGGCCCAAGTTCAAAACCAGTCTCAGCCTCTGTCTCAGGATAAATGATAAAAAGTAGGAGGGATGTAGCTCAGTGGGAAAGTGGCTCTGCATTCAATACACTATGCCCCATGCCCCCACAAAAAAGAAAGAAAAGCTCAGGGGGAAGAAAAACCTGAGACACCTGCAGGTCCCAGCCCCCTTCGGTAGGAAAGAGCCCACAGAGTTGTGGTTCTCAGGGTCCCAAGACTCTGAAATCCACCACAGAAGAAATTCAGGGAGGAGACTTGAGCTGCCAATTTGTACAGGAGATACCATGTGTTTAATAATGAGAATAAAAAGAATCCAACATCTTTAAAACATGAGAAATGTGAAATAAATGCCTATCAGAGAGAAAATTAAACAGAATCAATGAAGATAGGAAACAAAAGAATTCTAATAACCTCAAAAAATTTAAGCGCTTCTTAATTATTTGTGGAAACTGTTTTTCCATTAAAGACACGATAGCCCCCGCAACAGGGACTTGCTGAAATCAGTTCATAGGACCAGGATAATACATTAATAGTCATGGGATATTCAGATTAAAAATATTGTAAAATACCATGGGTAAGTTTTACACGTGTGCCATATGCAGGTGGTATTATGTGTAACTCTGATGCACTAATAAACAATCCAGCATGCTTTACTCTTAATGGAAGCACCCAGTCCTAAAATTCATCCACAAAGTTAAATATATGTAAACTTATCCAAGAAACTTTTGAAGTATAACAGCAAAAAATTATAAGAGAAAAAAAAATAAGAAGAAGTTATTACCTAACACGTGCATTGTGAAGCTGTTCTGTTACAATTGTCATCAAGGAATCACAACGTCAACAGAGTCCACCCAGGAAACCACGTGGTTGTAAAAGTCATACACTTAATTGCAACGGAAAAGTCATTATAAATCAAACCCTAACCAGGCCAATCTCAGCAACTTAGCTAGACCAGCGGGCAGAATAAAAACTAAAAACTACCAGGGAGAGAGCTCAGTGGTAAAGCAACCTTCTGTTAACTACCAAAACACAACCACCACCAAATAATAATAATAATAATAATAATAATAATAATAATAATAATAATAATAAATAAACTCCACAAAACTAGCTTTGGAATAGGCAAGGTCCCTGTTCACCGCAGCTTCCCTCCTGCAGGAAAATGCTGTTTGGAAATTTGATTTTTTGAAGGGGAGAGGGGGTTCTGGGCATTGAACTCAGGGGCACTCCACCACTGAGCCCCATCCCCAGCCCTATTTTGCATTTGATTTCGAGGCAGGGTCTCCCTGAGTCTCCAAGTGCCTCACCCACTTGTGGAGGCTGGCCTTGACCTCGCAATCCTCCTGCATCGGCCCCCACCGCCAGCCTCTGGGAATGACAGGTGTGCGCCATTGTCTGGCTCAGAAATTGGATTCTTCTTATAGTCCCACCTGTCAATCACCACAGCCCGGGAAGACGCCAGGCTGCCTCCCTCACCTGCCAGAGAGATAGGACTTGAGCAGGGGCTGAGGCTGCCCCAGGGGATGGGGAGGCTGCCAGGAGTCTTCACCATGTCAACGCTCTCCACCCAGCTGGCCAGGAGGACAGAGGGGGCACTGTCCCCAATGGGCTCAGGCCTGTGGTTGCAGAGAGCCCCCGGAGTCAGGATCGGCCAACTCGGGTTCCCCCCCATAGCCGGTCCCGCCAGAGGGACTCCCTGCCCCGCCTTCCTCTGGATCCTTCCTGTCCAGGCACCAGGTGCCACTGCACACTCACCATCCCCTGGTGCCCAGCCCCCAAGCCTGCCCTGGGGAGCTTCAGCTCCTGCATGGCAGGGCCACCCGGGATCCTGGGCACTAGCAAAGCCTGAGTTCAACTGCAGGAATCTGAGTGGAACCTAGGACCTCGGAGAAATAAATCCCATCCCAAGCGCGGAGGCCCGCCCCCTGCTGCTGGCTAAGCTCAGAATTGGTCAGCGCTCAGCACCGGGGCTTCTGATTGGACAGGAAATCAGTCAGTCTCCGCTCTCCAGAGCCTGAGCCCAGAGAGCCTTCTTTTTGAGTGACAGGGGGGTGATATCTGCTCAAGGCAAGGAGGAAACAAGAATGGCAGGGTTTGGGTGCAACTTTTTTCTTTTCCTTTTGAGGTCTGGGCATTGGGTTAGGGTCAGGGTGACCAGAATTCTAAGTTCTGTTGGGTTTTGATGTTAGGAAATTGAAGTCATTTTTTGAAAGTTTAACCACCTGGGCCTCCTCCTATAATAAGACCACCCAGAGCGTCTTAGGGTGCTGACTTGTCCTCTATTCATCTGTGCAAAATTCTCCAAGCAGAACTGTCCTTTCGCCCCTTAGGAACTGCCCAGTGGTGGAGGCTCTCAACTGGGCATGGCAGACGCCCTGGAGGAGGCTCTGACCAGGTTGGCAGCATGAGCGCTGATGTTCCTCCAGCTGAGTTTAATCTATCTGGAGCCAACGTTGAGGCTGGAGGCAGAGTAAACAGATCAGCACAGAAGAGACCCTGAGAGCGCAGACCTGGGTAAACCCCAGCTGCACCTGGGCTCTCGCACACTCTGGACACTGGGCTTTGAATTCAGAGGACATGACCTCTGAGCCCATTCCCCAGCCCTAGTTTGAATATTGTTTAGAGAGACAGGGTCTCACTGAGTTGCTTAGCACCTTGCTTTTGCTGAGGCTGCCTTTGAATTCCCCATCCTCCTGCCTCAGCCTCCATAGCCGCTGCAATGACAGGCCTATGCCACATTTTTTTTCTTTTTGAGAGAAATACCTACAGTGGCCACAGGATAACAGCCTTGCACACATCAAGGCCATCCTGGGTGCTCTCCCTGGTTCCCAGGCAATGGGATCCTGCCTCCTCCAAAAACCAGAGACACCCTGTCCTGGTGTGCATCCTTAGTATCAGCTGAATATGCTGCACTTATCAAGAAAAAAAAGAGAGAGACCCTGCCTGCTTGTCTTGATGCAAACAAAGCTGATGTGTTTCCAAAGAGAGCTCTGGTCTTGTCCCACCAGTTCAGTGGTGCAAAAAGTCACATAATACAGAGAAGACTTCTTTTTAAGAGGGACGCAAGGGTCTCTCTGTTAACGAAAAACAATTTTCGTTTGACTGGGAGTCCAGGAAAGACAACTCCAGATTTTCCTAACTTGGAAAATAACTCTATAGACTCAATGCAACCTGCTCCTCTCTGCCTTAATTAATCATGGAGGCCTCGAGGTTTCCTCCCCCTGGGACACTTGCAGATGAAGGGGGTGGTCCTTTCTTCTCCCTACAGTGCCCTGAACCTCCACCTTCCCACAGGCTCCAACACCTTTGACAGCATCCAATGGGGGAGCGGTTTAGAAAATTCTGGAATGTACCTAAAGACATTTCATCATCTGGCTATGATACTATCAATTTGGTCCCGTGGTCCTTTTCAGTACTGTTTATCTTCTTCTGTTTTATTGGTTCATCTTAGATATACATGACCATAGAGTCCATTGTGGTAAACTTATCCAAACATAAAAATATACCTTATTCTCCTTAGGACCCCATTCGTGTGGGTGGCATGATGGGTGGATTCACTTAGGTATTTTCATACATTTAAATAGAAACATTATGGTCACTTCATGCTACTCTCTTTCCTGTTCTTATGTCCCCTCCCTTCCTGTTGCTCCCCCTTTCTCACATCTAGTGAACTTCTCTTCTTGACCCCCATTCCTTGTGAGGTAGATAACACATATCAGGGAAAACATGTGCCCTTTGGTTTTGGGGGATTGCCTTATTTTACTTTAGCATGATAATCTCCAGATCCATTCACTTACTGGCCAGTGTTATGAAGTCATCCTTTTTTAAAGCTGAGTAATATTCCACTGTGTATACACACCACAATTTCTCTATCTATTCATCTGTTGGTGGGCATTTAGGCTGGTTCCATAGCTTAGCTAGTGTGAGTTGTGCTACCATGAACATTAATGTGGCTGTGTCCCTGTAGTATGCTGATTTTAAATCCTCTGGACATATTCTGTGGAGAGGTATAACTGAGTCAGAGGGTGGTTCCAGTCCTAGTTTTTTGAGGTATCTCCATCCTGCATTTCAGAGGGGTTGCCCCAATGTGCAGTTTCTCCAACAAGGTGTGAGCATTCCCTGTCCCCCACATCCTCACCAATTTATTGTTAATGTATTCTTGATAATTGCCATTCTGACTGGAGTGAAAGAGAATCTAAGTGTAGTTTTAATTTTCATTTCTCTAATTGCTAGAATATGATGCCTTTTCAGTATTTTTAAAAAATCTTTTCTATTGGAGTCAGACACAATACATTTATTCTATCCGTTTATTTTTCTTTGGTGCTGAGGATGGAACCCAGTGCCTGCACATGCTAGGTGAGCACTCTATAGCTGAGCCCCAGCTCCAGGCCTCATTTTCAGTAGTTTTTACTTTTACTTGTCAGTAACAGCAGCCCAGGTATTTGGGGGACCAGTTTTGCTGCATTTGTGAAATGGGAACATTTCTCTTGAAGTAAGACTGAGAAGGTCGAGGCACATGCCCAGGATTCCAGGGATGAGCAGTACATGGTTGTCTTGTCCAGGATGAGGAGAAGATTATGTGGCTGAGAAGAGGGAAAGATCTGGGGACACCCTGAGGTCAGAACCCCTCCTTCCCCCATGAGGGAAATGGTTAATTATTATTGCTATTACTTTTCTTCACCAAAATGTGAAATTTCCCTAAACTACCAGTTCCACTAAATTTAGGTCCCTGGATGAAGCTCAGATTTGTCTCAAGAGGCAAGGAAAAGTGAATAACCAACCCAGTGGTTCCAATAACTAAAAAGCTAGACCTTGGGCTCCTTGAAGACAAAACACTGGGTTTTACCCAATAATCAACAATCCAAGAGTACCCGACACCCAATTAATGGGGGAATGGAGAATTGGGTCAGTGGGTGTGGGGGTCTGTGGGTGGCCAGCTGCAGGAGATTGTCTATGGGTGCATTCCTTGCATCTAGGAGGTTTTTCAACACCAATGAGATAAACAAAGTCGTGAGAACACAAGCAAAACCCTTTAGCCAGGAAAATTCATAAGCACTTTAAAAGCATCTTAATATTTACCCTCAGTCAAATGTGCCTCAATCCGAATGAAACCATTTAAAAAGAGTTGTCAACATGAAAAGTTTCTGAAATCTGCTGGTTTGTGGATTACTGCAAATCCATATGAGTCCATTGCTAAATACATAAGTAAAAAATGGAAATCTAATAATGAGCATTTTCTTAAAACTTCTATCCTGAAAACACTGCCCTATCCTTTGATAACTAAATGACCATTTAATCATTCCTCTAGCAACACTTGAGGTCCATAAAGAACTGTGGAACACATCTGGTTGGGACAGAAATGTTGAGATACCAAAAGGAATGTTACTCTGAACCTCAAAGGAAAATATTCATAAATCATCAGAATGCTGGAATGCCTACAAAATATTTGAAATTAAAAACAAGGGACTGGGGTTGGGGCCCAGTGATAGAGCACCTGCCTAGCACCTGTGAGGCACTGGGTTTGATACTTAGCACCATATTAAATATAAATATATAAAATAAAGGTATACTGTTCAACTAAAAACTATGTTTAAAAATAAAGATCAGATTTATAAAAAAGCAACTCCCCGTAATGCAGCATTTCTCCTAGACCAGCTTTTTGTATCCACAAGTATGAGCATGATTTGAGCAAGGTTAAAAAAATGGGTGAGAAATTGCAGAAGTCTGATCTGGCCCCATCTCTAGTCCAGCTCCACTTAAATGTCCCTCTCCAAATAGCAACACCTCAGACAACGTATTTGCTTTCTCTCTCTTCAGGGCTTTCTCACATTTTTTTCTTTCTTTCTTTTTGTGGTGCTGGGGATTGAACCTGGGACCTTGTGCATGCAGGGCAAGAACACTACTGACATCACTGAATCCCCAGCCCCTCACGTTCTTTCCTGAATGTGTATCTGCTTTTCTAAATAGGTGTATCCATGCGCCTGAAAAATGAAGTTCTTTTCTGCCATGAAAACCAAGGAACCTACTTTTTCTGAGTGGATGTCTCTCTCTCTCCTTGGAATCTCTTCCCATCACATAACCTCTCACAGCCAGAGTCAGACTTGAGCTTTGGAATTGTGTGGGATTTTTTATTGTTTGGGGTCTGATATCACATACATCACTGGAGGGAGCTAACCAGCAGCTATGCATTTTTTTTAATAAGCAGAGGACAAAGTTTGGTAGCACATGTCTGTAAGGCCATGCATTTAGGAGGCTGCTGCAGGGGGATCTAAAGTCCGAGGCCACAGTTGGCCTGTTAGCAAGACCCTGCCTCAAAATAAAATATTCAAAGTTCTGATATTGGGTGAGTCTTCATGAACAATGAAGGGTCAGAGTTCCTGTTTCAACAGTCTCCCCTTAGGATGCTGTGTGTAGGTATGTGACTGTTACCTTTCAACAGGACCTAGAGCGGTTGATGGTGTCCACCTGTATTAATAAATAGATCAAATGAAGTGAGTAAATAAGTAAAGCAATAAAAGATCTTACACTGTAGCTGGTTGTGATCCCAGGGATATGGAAGTTATATTGTGTTTTTTGGCTTGTGTGTTCTTGCAAGAAAAGATTTTAGAAAATACATAAAATGTAATCAAAGTAGAGCAAAGCTTATTGGCCCAGAAAACACTATCAAGAAATGGGGAGGAAAACAGTGAGTCTTTTCTGAAATCTCTAGGCCTCACACGCCTTTGATCCTTAAGTTTATGGGAGATTTTGTGGATGATTCCAGAATTCTGCCCATGGACCAATTCCTACTATTAACTGGCACTAGGATGACATTCTGTTTGTAGGTTCCTAATCCACATGGTCTTGTCCAGAGACACCAAAGCAAAACCCGAGGGTGAGAGTGTGTGTGTGTGTGTGTGTGTGTGTGTGTGTGTGTGTGTGTGTCTTTGTGAATTTTACTATAATAAAATTTTATTATGGAATCTGTTATGAAGACAAACAACAACAAGTGTTGGCGAGGATGTGGGGAAAATGGTACACTCATACACTGCTGGTGGGACTACAAATTGGTGCAGCCAATATGGAAAGCAGTATGAAAATTTCTTGGAAATTTGAGAATGGAACCACCATTTTAAACAGCTATCTTGTGGAGCCAACCTAGATGCTCTTCAGTGGATGAATGGATAAAAAAAATTGCATTATCTATACACAATGGAATTTTATTCAGCAATAAAAAAATAAAATCATGTGTGTGGGGGAGATTATGGTCTTTTTCTCTTGGTTTCTGACTTTTAGGGAATAGAGTTTTACTGAGATTCTCACCAGTATCTTTGCCTTTGTCAAAGAGGTATTGCAACTTATTTCTGTTTCTTGCTGTCTAACTTTTGTGGTTTTCCAATATGAGGTATGAGGTAGAAGTGGATTTTAATTGGATATTTTTAATGTAGGAGTTAACTAATTACTATTAGAAGCATCAGATGAGCTCAGTACAGTAATATAATTTAATATCATTAGTTATTTATGTGCATAAGAAAATAAATAGAAAACATAAAATTAAAGACAGTTCTAATGACCATAATATCAAAAGCAAAATACTTGTGAATTTTTCAAGAAATGTGAACACTTGAACACTTAACATGGCTTGTTTTTAGAAAATATACCATTACCCCTAAGCCACCTTCTTTTTTGTGGTGACCTTAACTCATAGAAAAAAAGGTAGGTTTTAAAAACTTTCATGTGTGATCCTGAGGACAAGACTTAGGTATGGTCTACCAGTGAGCTCTATCATCATCCCATTTTTATTTTTCTTTGAGATATGGTATTGCCAAGTTAGTGAGGCTAGACACAAAGTTGTGACCCTCAAGGATCAGCTTCCAGAGCAGCTGGGGTTACATGCATGTGCCATCACAACCCTGGTAGAGATTAGTCTGGTTTTTTTTCTTTAGTTGTAGTGGACAGAGTACCTTTATTTTATATATTTATTTTTATGTGGTGCTGAGGATGGAACCCAGTTCCTCACATGTGCTAGGCAGGTTCTCTAACCTTGAGCCCCAGCCCCAGGGATTAAATTATTGACTTTCATATTACAGATTGGCTCAGGATAATATCTAGGTTTGCGAACGTGAATAATTTCCCCATTTTGTGAGTAGAAAGTAGAGGCTACAATGAGAAAAAATGTGTATCCTTATTCTTGGAAGAGAAACATCAACTGTGGATTCTCCTGCAACTTAGTATTTGAGGATTTTCCAGATATTAAATATATAAGAAAAAGAAACATGAGGTCAAGGCTCTGAGGAAGGGCGACTAAGTATTTCAAATTGTGAGGCATCAAACTGAGAAAAGAAATTTTAAGTTAGCTGGGTAGTAAAAATAGGGTCCCTACATTTAACTGTAGGATCAGGATCCCAGAAGATATATAAGAAAACAATCCATTTACTGGGTACATTTTAAAAAGATTATCATGGGTAGGACTTGGTCAGAAGTCATCATTATCACACCCCACCCATAGGCCCACACACATTACTTCCCTTTTACTTCTTCCCCTCTTTAGCAGTCAAGCCAACATCCACTCTTCAAGGTGCAACCTTGCATGAAGAGAAAGGACTGAGCCACAGTACCCTGGGGATCACAATGGGCAGATCTTTGCCTAGCTTATGGCAGAAACTAGCAAAGGAATGGCAGTGTTCAGGAACATCTCTGTCTCCTTTCTCTCACAAATAAATAACCAGAGATTTCAATTATAAATTGATGGATGAAGTGAAATGGGGAGTATTGGGTCAAATATTTGGAACACTGAAAATATAAATATTCAGCAGCCTTGGTGTTTTATTTCTTTTTTATCTTTGTCTTTGTTTTTAATGCTGTGGCTTGAGCCCAGGGGCACTCAACCTCTCAGCAACATTCCTGATCTTTTTTTTTTTTTTTTGGTACTGTAGTTAGAGACAGGATTTCACTGAATTTCTTAGTCCTTTCCTAAGTTGTTGAGGCTGGCTTTGTATCAGCCTCCTGAGACACTGGGATTACAGTCATGTACCACCACACCTTGCTAAGGTTTTATTTCATTATTTGCACAAGAGCAGTTTTTCATGTAATATAACCTACTGAATGCTCTCAAAATATTGCACTTTGTGAAAAATTCAAAGAGATAACTTATTACCTTTATGTTAACAACTTAAAGAATATGTTTTTCTTATGCCTTGGCTTTTTTTCACTTGATAAAATCAGGTTAGGAGATAGTTTCTAGTTTTTTTTGGGGGGAGGGGTATACTAGGGATAGGTCCCAGTATCACTCACCACAAAGCCACTTCCCCAGTCATGTTTAATTTAAAAAAAAAAAAACAGGGTCTCACTGAGTTGTATAGGTCCCTATTAATTTACTGAGTCTGTCTTTGAACTCATGAATTTCCTGCCTCAGCCTCCCAAGCCATTGGGATTGCAGGTATGTGCCACCACTCCAAGTTTCTTCATTCTTTTGTAGTTGTTGCTTTCTTTTGTTACATAAATTTAAGTTGAATAACAGTATGTTTAACAATACAGATATAGAGAAAAGCCAGTGAGGTAGGTAGGCAATTGAACATATCCACCAGAAAGTACATTATATATTTACCATGGTGTATTACTCAGCCATCAATAATGGTCAGTGTGGTGAGCCATGTCAGCGGACTGTGGTAGCCATTACAAGATGACGCTGATAAGCGCCGTGGCCTGTGATAAACAACTCCTTGTTTTGGGAGAGTTGGCACGTAGCTGTAAAACACCCTATGAGAAAGATCCACGTGGCAGTTGTGCATTGGGGCTTGATGTGCTTTATCAAGGCTGGGGTGCTCGGGTGAAGTAGTAGAAGCAGCAGTAGAAGTAGAAGAAGTAGTAGTAGTAGTAGTAGTAGGAGGAGGAGGAGGAGGAGGAGAAGCTTCCAGAGACACATAATTAAAAGCCTGAATAAACTGCTGAAAGAAGAATCCTGTGTCGTGTCCTCCTTGCTGGCGAGGGGTCGTGGCAGGTCAGTAAAATAGATGAAATTGGATGATGTCATGCTAAGGGAAGAAATACACAATAGTGTCACATCTCATATGTTAACTAATATAATATCCTGTGCAAGTACAATAATGATTAGTATTGCTGAGGAGTGTGTGGGGGGCATCAAGGGCAGAAGAGGATGTTTGGATATTGTGAATACATGTATCTGCATATATATAAACATCACACTGAATACCATAAGTATGTGCAATTGCTATGTGATGAAAAAACCCATCATCTCTCATAATTATCAAATTCTACACAAAGAACACAATCCTGTTGTCATTTGGAATTTCCAGTATATGATGTGATATTATTGATGAAGCTTCCTGATAACAACCAGGCTCTTCCTACATATCCATTCTATTTTCTTCCAGGCTCTGAACATAGAGTATACAATGTATTTCTGCATCTGAATCATCTCACTTATCCTAGAGTCCTCCAGCTTGTCTGCGTTATTTGAGAATATTCTTTTGTTTCTGGGGTTTGGACCCAGAGTTGCCTTACCAGTGAGAGAGATCCACCATCATTATCTTTTTCAGTTTTAAGACAGAATGTTACCAAACTACTAAGGCTAGCCTTAAAGTTTTGGCAACAGTGCCATATACATCATCCTTATTTTAAAGTTGAGTAATAACTGAGGTGTGGAGGCACACTTTTTTTGTAATGCTAGGGATTCGATAGGCTGAGGGAGGAGAATCTTGATCTTGGAGCCAGCTTCACATCTTGGTGACACCCAGTGCACCTTAAAAGACCTTGTCTCAAAATAATTTTTTTAAAAATTGAAGAGGTTATATATGTATGTTGATACATTTGTGTGTAAACACAATGATGAATCTCTCTTTCGATATTATCTGTAATATACCATAGGTTTTTCTTCCTGAGTTACTCTGGAAATTTAGGGTGTGATAGTATTGCAGTTAACTTGGGAGGGTAGATATTCCTAAAGATGGACTTTATTTCATTCAATTGTTGAAGTGGTTAATGTCAGGTTTCCATTTGAGTTGATTGAGATACCCAGAGAATTGGTGTGGAAGATCTCTGCAGGTGTCTGTGAGTGTGCTTCCAGAAGGCTGAGTCAAAAAGCCTGGGGAATACTGGTAATGAACATATATATTGATGTTCAATAGGTTTGATTTTAAAAAAGCAAGAGAAGCAGTAACTCACTTATGCTCCAAGCTTCTTGAAGTCCCCTTTGGGGACTTGCACCATTGGCTCTACCTGGGTCTTTTTAAAATTTTTTATTTGTTTTAATTAGTTATCCATGACAGTAGAATGCATTTATATACTTTGATATATCATACAAAGATGGGATATAATTTCTCATTTTTCTGAGTATACATATTGTAGAATCACATGGGTCATACAGTCACATACATACATAAAGTAATAATGTCTTTTTCATTCTCTTTCTTATCCCCACATCCCCTGCCTTCCCCTCTTTTCACTTTTCTCTACCTAATATGTTAATGCAATTCTTTTCTTGCTTTTGCATTACAATTTTTAATACACATATATACCACAATTTTTGGATCATTTTTTATGCAACGTAAGTTGACACCCAATTCAAGTCTTCATACATGTATTTTGGATGTATGACACATTCTACCATCCTTGCTAATCCCCGTCCCTCTCTCGTTTCCTCCCACCCTTCTGCCTTATCTAGAATTCATCTATTCCTCCTATGCTCCCCCTGCATACTCCACTGTAAGTCAGCCCCCTTATGTCAGGGGGCTGACTTACAGTGGAAATTCAGCATTTGTTTTTAGAGGGCAGTCATTGGTAGCTTCACTTATCATTATCTTCTCCAACTCCATCCATTTACATGCAAATGCCACGATTTTATTCTTTCATTGCTGAGTAAAATTCCATTGTGTATATATGCCACATTTTTTTATCTATTTGTCCACTGAAGGGCATGTATGTTGGCTCCATAGTTTAGCTATTGTGTGTTATGGTGTCATAAACATTGATCTGGCTGTGTCCCTGTAGTATGATGTTTTTAAACCTTTATGCTTAGACTGAGGAGAGGGATAGGTGGGTCAAATGGAGGTTCCATTCCAATATTTCCAAGGAATCTCCATACAACTTTTCAAAATGGCTGCATCAATTTGCAGTCCCACCAGCAGTGTATAAGTGTACCTTTTCCCCACATCCTCTCCAACACTTACTCTTGTTTGTCTTCATAATAGATGCCATTCTGACTGGAGTGAGATGATATCTTAGAGTATTTTGATTTGCATTTCTCTGATTCCTAGAGATGAAGAACAATTTTTCATATATTTATTGATTGTATATCCTATCCTGACAAATATCTGTTCAGGTTTTTAGCCCACTTTGATCAGGTTATTTGTTTTTTCATCTACCAGGATCATTTAAGTCCTCTATTTTGGACCACAGCTGCTTCATTTGCTTCCTCATATTGTGAAGCTTCCAGCTTTTTGGACTGAGCTGTTACCAGTTTCCTAGTTTTGCCATCCTGTAGGCAAACATTTGGTGACTATTACTCCCATGATTATGTGAGTGAATATAATAAGCTCCCTTCTGTATACACACGTACATTTTTTGTGTATTCTACTTTTCTGAAGAATACTAAAAATACATGAGTATTCTCAATGTCTGGGTCATATGGCATCTCTAGTTCTAATTTTTTGAAAAACCTCCTTATAGTATTTTTAATGTCTATTCAAATTTATATTCCTGGCAAGGATGTCCAAATGTTTCCTTTTCTGCATATCCTCTGCAGGAGGTGTTACCTACCAACATTTTGAGGATTGAGCCCACAAGCGTGTGGTTATATCTCATTGTGATATAACCTGAAAGCATAAAAATTCCAGAAGAATTTTTTTTTTTTGCCATTTGTGTTGGCAATGGTTTTAGATAGAATATGCAGAGACTGGGCAAGGAAAAACAGCTGAGACTATATAAAGATAAAAATGCTTCTATACAGCAAAGGAATCAATCAATGAAATGTAAAAGTAAACTGGGTTAAAGAAAACTGTTTCTAGCCCCATGTCTGATAAAAGATCAACATCCAAAATATAAGAAACTTACACAACTCACCAAAATTTAATATAAACCCCTCATAACATAATTTAAATATGGTAAAATATTAGATTCTGCCCTAAAATTAAACAAGTGTGTAAAGACATATGAAAGTTACTCAAAATCACGTATTAGGCTACATAAAATGATAATTTAGCTTTTCTGCTTTATTTGTCTCACAGAATTATGGGTGCACACTCTCTATTTTTCACAGAACATTTGAGATCAATTAGCAAAATGTCAGGTTTTCATTTCTCACATTATGCTCCCTCATTATTCCATGTTAATTGCCAAAAAAATCTCAAGCCTGGAAACAACAATAAATTACTAGATAATCATCAACTTTGAAAATTTCTTCAGAAATCAATAAAATATATTAGTAGAACCAGATGTGAAGAAATGTAAAATAGACCTACAAATCAACATTTATATTTACAGCTGCTCAAAAAATACATGCAGTTATGCTGATATGAGAGCACATGCCACTAGTCTTGACTACATTGAGGCCACAGAAAGAGGAGTATTTAGGCTAAGGAATTTGAGGCTAAAATGGCAAAAACCTACCTCTAAAAATTGACCCACCAAAAAACCAAACCATAATCATATTTTTAAAAAGGAGCCTTCACGGGTGATTTCTATGAAACATGTAATTAGGATAGGTAACAATAATTCATGATCATGTCTAAATGTAGAAGAAAGAAATTGATTAATTTTTTCTATAAGGCCAGAAATACCAGTTAACACAGCATAAGAATGAAAATTGCAGACCATCTTTTTATAGATGTTGATGCAGATACTCAAAACCCCTAGCAAACTGAGAACAACAACAAAAAGAATAATTGGACTTCATGACCAAGAGGGACATTGTCATATGGGAAGTTTCCAAAAATCATTTTGAAAGAGCAAATCTCTGGCAAATCACTTACTAAATTACTGTAAAACCTATGGCCAATTATGACCAGAGGAAAATTTTTTTTCAATCCACTTAATGGCAGCTATGAACTGTTTTCATACTTAATGGTGTGAACTGAAGTATTTATCAATTTATTTTTTAAAAAAGAAAAAAAAATGTATGCTTTTCTAACTTATAAATGTTATTTCAGAATATTAAATTGTATTTTCAACATTAAAAATCAAATATTATATGCAGATGATTCTATTATTTCTATAATGTTTCTAAGCAATTTACATGAACTAATGAAACATAAGAATTGCTTGAATAATGTCATGGGTTAAATGGTCAACATTAAATCATTTAAATTATATACAGTAGTAATGAGCAGTTTTAAAATTGAGGCACAATCCATTCACAAATATAGGGAAAAAAATCTAAATGAAAGTATTAACAAAAAATTGTTCACTGCAAAGTAAAAAATTAAGGTGAAAGTAAATTGCAAAAAAGATTATGGAAACAAAATGGGAAAACTGTTAATATTCAATAATTAATAGTTTAATTTTGGGTTTTAAGGGTTGATAGCCTTCCTCCAGATTAGTGTGTGGGGTGGGGCCAGGCTTCCTCCTCCAATCTGATATGTATTCTATATATATGAGTTAAGTTATTAATGTGTTATTGAGCTCTATAGTTTCTTTATTCAACTTTTGTTTGGAAGATCTATCCAGTGGTGAGAGAGGTGTGTTAATGTCCCCCAAGATCGCGTTGTGGTCAATTTGACTCTTGAACTTGAGAAGAGTTTGTTTGAACATAGTCTTTTTGGTGTATGGTTCCCTTGAGCAGTATGAGATGTTCTTCTTTATCTATTTTGATTAACTTTGGCTTGAAGTCTACTTTATTTAATATAAGTATGGAGACCTCTGCTTGCTTTCAAGGTTCATGTGAGGGGTATGTTTTTTTCCAATCTTTCACCTTCAGTCTGTCTTTTCTCAAGTCTCCTGGAGGCAGAATATGGTTGGATTTTTTTAAAATCCAGGCTACTAGCCAATGTATTTTGGTTAATGTGTTTAAGCCAGTAACATTTAAGGTTACTATTGAGGCATGGTTTGCATTTCCAGCCAGTCTTGTTTATTTTTGCTACTTGACTTGAAGTGTTAATTGTTCTTTAATTTTTAATTGGTATCTACATATAGGACCGAGCATTTTAATTGAATATGTGTAGTGATCAAATCTGTGTGATTTCTACATTCTAAAATATCATTTTGATGTTTGAAACCTGTGAGCTCTATTTAGAATGTCTACAGTCTAATAATTACTTGTCTGATTCAAACTATATGCTATAAAACCTAAGAGTTACTTTTCCCTCTTAACGGCTTTTTGGCACTTTTTGCCATCTGTCTCTTAAAACAGACATAAAAAGCTTTTCTCATTTGTGGTTCTTTGTGATCAAATTTTCAGCTTTAATATATGAGTGCAAACATACTGAATTTGTGAAATATGAAAAATTACTAAAAAAAGACAGTCTCCCATGGTATATCAAAAAAAATTATATAAATTTAAAAATTGTAGACTATAATCTCAGTGCCTTGGGAGGCTAAGACAGGAGGATGGCGAGTTCAAATCCAGCAATAGCAAGATGCTGAGCAACTTGGTGAGATGCTGTCTCTAAATAAAATATAAAATAGTAGTGGAGATGTGGCTCACTGGTTGAGTTCCCATGAGTTTAATCCCTGGCAACCCCCCAAATATATTAGGGTTCACATTTAATCACTAGGCCTTAGTTATTTTTTGGTGAGATCTATAGTATAAATGGCATATGCCAATTCTTATGAATTTATTTTATGTAAGTAAAATATTTTTATAGTATAAACTTAAATTGATCTATATTACAATGTAAAAATTACTTAAAAATGCTTTAAGGTGGGGCTGAATGCCTGCAATCCCATCGGCTAAGAAGTCAGAGGATTACAAGCCCAAAGCTCAGTAACTTAGCAAGATTTTCTCCCAATATAAAAAATGGCTGGTGAGACAGTTTAATGACTAAATTCCCTGGGTTCAATCTGGGGTACAAAGGAAAGAAGGAGGGTTTTTAAATTGCCTTGTCTCAACAGCAAAAAGACATGTGCAATTTAAAACCAAAAACTGCATTTTATCACTTTTCTGTGACAAACAAAATCTGCTTCAATTCATTTTAAACATTTGAATCTTACACAATTTAAGTTTTCTAACACTCAATAAATGACATGTTTTAATCACGTGTGTCTCTAGGCCATTAGATGAATTTAATATCAGTGTAGCTGAGGAAAATGCAGTCATACAAACTGGAGTGTGCAGGTGCCATTAATTTGCAGTAATAATCAAGAACTCATGGATGGGTTGTTCATTTCCTTGAAACTGTTAGAAAATTGTTTTCTGAGGGTAAATTTCTGTATCAGTATTGGAAAGAACTTAGACCCTTTTCTGATAGTATGCTTCAAAGAAAGGGACACAATTTAATGCAATAATGAGAACTAATCTTCTTACAAATAGTGGCCAGGATAAAGCACACTCTGGTCATTCTGCTAGCTCCAGTTTTGAATCACAATCATCACTAAATGATGTGCATCAAGTATGATAAAAATTGTGTAAATGTACCATGGTAGTGTTGTGAAGAAATATCTGTAGTAATATCCCTGCTGAGGCTCTATTGTTTTTAGGAAGCACCTTGGGGAATGGGAATGATTCATAGATGACTGAAATCCTGAGCTATGTACCTTCCCAGCTGTGCACATTATGCCTGGCACAACATAGTCCAGGAGATCATGAGACATAACACAAACTCTCTGAAATCAAGGAGGTAATATGAGAAACACTTCTCAAACAAGGGTCTATGGAGTGATACTTCCAGCTTGGTCCACGGATGCCCTATTGTATTGGGCACTCATGTCCTTTATGAACTGGAGAAATCAAGCTGCCCTCTAGAGTGGGCATTCTGTGTGGAAGGATATGTAAATCACAGGGAATTTAACACAGATTTCTGAAATAGGTTACATTTGAAGAATTCACATATGGTAAGAAGAAGGAAAGACCAAGTGAGGAGATGAGAAAAAAAAAGATCACACATGAAAAAGAAATTTTCAAAAAAAATCACAAGTTTTGTTTCTAAGAGCTGATAGTAAAGACTCCCTCTAGTATCTGGTTTCAGGAAGGAGTCATGTTAGATATGGTGCTGTCACTAAAGTCAGGAAAGGCTGTATGATCCATGCACCATCATCTCTGTTGCAACCACCTAGTGAGGACAGCTCAGGCAGTAGACACGAGCTGGTGGTCAGGACAGAAGTAGAGAGAATCACAGGAGAAGGACACCCCACTGTAAGTTAGGGTTATTCAGATGCTCTGGGTGGGAATATTCCAGGGTGAAAGTGAGAGGAAGAAACATCTCTTCTCTCATATGCAATCTGAGCACCATCCTGTTCATAACGGGAGAGGAAATAGGATCTGTCACCCCTAACAACAAATGTGCAGACTTACAGCTTGGGGCTGTCCTCATCTCACAGATCAGCTTTAGTATTACTGCCAACCTTCCTAATGTCCTCTTTGTATAAACTAATAGCCAAAGGGAGATGAAGAATTGAGACTGGTCTTGCTTCAAGCAAGTGAGCTTGGGACTGATGACAGCTTTGGCAAAAACCACTTACTTGTGCCTCTTTGTATTCTGGGAATCTATAAATAGCACTAGGGATAAATGACTGACACCTCAGAGAGAGCGACACCATCACCCAGCCCCTCTACTGCAAAACACACCCTCCAGTAACACAACGAGCAAACCCTGGGCAAGACTTGACTGAATGGCAGCTCTTTGTGAGAAGTAGATATGAGAACCATGGGTGGCTTTTGTAAATTGTCAGGGTTTGAAAATACAGCTCAGGGTTAACACTTACAGCTATGATATTTATATTACTATTATTATAAATTTTCCTGAGAAAAGCAACTAAAAGAGAAATTGTTCTTTAATGTCAAGAAAGAAGAAGCCCCATAGGTTCTTCTCTGTGTGCACAAGTGCATGGAGTACTGCATATAGGGCATAGGTTAAGGGCGTCTGAGAGACAGGCCACCCCCTATGCTAGTTGTGTGAGTGGCAAACTGCTTACCCCATTAGCACAACTCTGGGCATGAAGCCATGTGTTGCAGTCCCACTCTTTGATTGTTCACTGCAAGGACAGTTAGCAGACATTGCATTGGTGACTGTCTATATTTTGCTTAGGCACTGCCTGAGTACATATATATGGTAACTGCAAAATAAAATCAGGCCTGCTTCCTGATTGGTCTCTGGAGGACTTGATTAGAGACCCCACAGCCACACTCTTCTCTACCCTGTTCTATGGACCTCCTCAAAGATGAGAGAGCCCATGCACTTCTCTGCAGACCCCAAGTTCTCATTCTGGGAAACATACATGATCCTGCAAGACAGTCTTTTTCCCTTGACTGATGTTGTGATGGAAAAGTAAAGTTCAGCTTTCAGCTTTCCTGCTTTATCTTTCTCTGTGTGTCTTAGAGTCACATTTATCTGTGCATGCTAATGACAAAAAAAAATTCAATTTTGGAAAAAAATCTGAAAGTGACTAGGGCAGGATGGATTTCAAGTGTCCAGAATGTTCCTCTAAGCAAAATTACATTTACACATTTCCATTATTAGATATTGCAAAATGTTATTAGTGATTAAAACAGAATGGACTAATACATAATAGTATTCTTTCAAATTCTTGTGAATTATATTAACAAGCCTATAATTTGGCACCATGAATTGGAACTTACCAGCACATTTATTTGATTTTCTAAAATATTTAATATACTTCCTTCTGATCATGGTCCCTTGTTTGACATTTACCAACTGAAAGTTCTTAACCATGTGAGATTTCATTCTATAAAATGAGGTTTTAAACATAGAACCTCATTTCCCTCTAAAGATTTCAAAATGTACAATTTCTCAAACAATAATTGTTCTATGAGTTATTAAGATGACCAAAGCAAGATTATCAATCAAAATATTAAAAATTATTCTCTAGTAATAACTATACAAATTAGTAGTTCTTAAAATCTCTACATGACATACCATATGTAAGTTATGTCCCATGAAGTTATTAAATTGAAAATTGAAGAAGTAAAGCTGACATTCCCTATAAGAAAAATTGACTCATTTGAGCAGGATCTCAAAGAAGCAAACATCTTTAGAAGAGAATATCCTCATTACACCATACAGAACATGGTCCTCTGGGCTCCAACAGTCCTAATGAGCTCAGAGGACCATGTTCAGTATGGTGCAATGAGGATATTGTCTTCTAAAGATGTTTGCTTCTTTGAGAAGCAAAGAAGCTACTGGGAATGCTCACTAGTAGACTGAATTTCCTCTTTTAATGCCCTTTTTAGAATCCACACTAACTCTGCATCTGAAGACACAGAGGTACTTTGTCACCTGAATAAGCTGAGCAGAGCACAAACATTTGTAAGTTTTATGGAAAGGATGTGTTTAAGTTCTGTCTCTGCAGATTTGTAATTTTAATGTTGTAGAAAAGCAAGAAGTTCCCACTAGAGAACACAGAACTATGGCTTCCAGAGTGAGACATATCATCTCTCTTAATTTTATTATCTTCTCCGATAGATAACAGCAATCCACGTGATCTGGGCTTCAAACACTTAAAGTTTTCTGGACACATCTGGTAAAGGATCTTGATTGAGATTATTTTCTCATGTTGATAAGGAAACTTAAATTACCCTAATTCTTGTTCTAAAATCAAATAGGTTCAAAACTGTTCCACAACATATAATGCCTCTACTTTGATGTGAGGTACTCCTGGCACCCATATAATTTCCCTGAATCCCTGAAGTGTGTAATGGGCCCCTCATTCCTAGTTTGCATTGGAGCACTCTTTCTTGGGGATAGTGATGGTTTGGTAAGTCATCTTTTCCAAAGTGACAATCCTGTGGCTCAAGCTCTAAGTGAAATATTAAAATTAAGAAAAGAAGAGGAAGAGCTATAGGTCACATGTTTTAGAAATCACAGGCAGATAGAATCTAGTCAGAGCCTAGGCAGAGTCCAAGCTGGAGTCCACTCTAAGAACCTACATGATCAATTCCACCTTCTCTGAGAGAAAACCATATAAAAAGCAGGATCAGTCTCCTGGGTACTGTATATAAATATTCATAAAAGCATTAACACGCTATATTAAAAAGGATCCCCATTATCTAGAGTCAAAAGAAAGGACAGTCATTTCAAGCAGACCCACTTATGCTCCAGTTATAGAAATCAGAAGATAGTTCTTGAATACTGCCATCATCAACATGTGAAGGGCAAGTACAAGCATGATAATTAATTAAACATTTATTTTTTCTAGAAGTAATGGAAATTTGGACTAAATGGAAATATATAAAATGAAAACTAATATGCATAGACAGAAATTCCACATGGATGGGATGAGGGAGGTTGGAAAACTCAAAAAAAGAAAGTCACAAAAATTGCCAAAGCATGAGACCTCCAAAGCCACATGAGAGAGAAACATAAAACAGGAAAAGAGTGCAAGTCATTGAATGAGTATTTCAGCATATGCACAGTTAGGAAAGACACATCAAGGGTGAAGGAAAAGAATCCCCTCATGCAGCCCCCATCCTGGACCAACCACATGAAAGTTTTGTGCCTTTGGTGAATTGGGCTCTGCCTTACTCCCTGGAATAGCCTATTAATCACCAACGTGCCACCTGGAATTCTGTCCCTCATACACACTGACTTCCTTGGAGGCTTCTGAATGAGCCATGGCAGAAAGTTGACCAGTACTCCCAACTTTGTGGAGCCAAGAAGAGCTCTTTGGAGAGGTGGAGAATTACATACCACACCTTTGTTGTAATGTGGACATGCTGTGTAATTAGGTGTTGTTGAGTCCAATCTCTTTGTAGCCATGATTTTTCATAGAGAGGAAAATAATTTCATCTCTAATTGTGAGGATTAGGACAAAACATACTGAACAAGTGGGTTCAAACCAGTTAAAGAAGGCTCTGTGGGGAGCTCACATGGTGGGATTTGCCTGTAATCTCAGCAGCATTGAAGGCTGAGGAAAAAGGGTCATGAGTTCAGAGACAGCCTCATTCAAAAAAATTTACTAAGCAGATCAGTGAGATCCTGTCTCTACATAAAATAAAAATAAGGATGTGGCTCAGGGGTTGAGTGCCCCTGAGTTCAATCTTCGTCATTGTACCACCCCTCAAAAAGAAGAATGTCTGGTGGAGTTAGTCTCAGTCTTTGGATTTATAAGAGCTTTCATGGAGGTTCTAAAGTGTAGATCTAGTATACAATAAGTGTTATGGGCCAAGCTCTGGGTTTGATGTGCATGCATTTGAATCCAGTCTTATATATATATATATTATAGATTTGATGCTAATTTATTGATGGAATATTTTCTACACAAGGCATGTATGTGCTTTATTTAAAGTCTGAAATGATAGATTTATATTTTAAACCATCTGCAGCTACATATTGAAAAATAACAGTCATCAGAAAATCATGTATGTGAAGCTAGATCATTTCATGTCTTTTTAGAACATGTAGATCTGTAAGGCAAGATAGTAAGAGAAACAATAAAAGTGAAACATTCATGAACTTGGGATGCCATTTAAAAATCTGAGGTGAATGTTGGTCCACAATCTGACTTCCATAACAAAACCTCTGCAGCACAATAATTAAAAATCAAGAATAAATAAAGAGGATAGATTCAAATTAAAAAGCTGCTACTCAGCAAAAGAAACAATAATGTGAAGAAAGAACCTACAGATTTTATACAAATCACTTGAGTCAGAATGGCAATCATTAATAATACAGGCAACAATAAATGTTGGGGAGGATGTTTGAAAAGGAACACTCACACATTGCTCATGAGATTGACTCCAAATTTGTGCAACCACCATGGAAAGCAGTATGGAGACGCCTTGAAAAACCTGAATAGAAACATCATTTGACCCAGCTATCCCTCTCTTTGGACTATACCCAAAGGACTAAAAAACAGCAAACTACAGGGAAACAGCTGCACCAATGCTTATAGCAGCACAATTCACAAGAGATAAACCATAGAACAAACCAATGTTTCCTTCAAGAGATGAATGGATAAATAAAATTTTATGTGTGTATATATATAATTTTCCCCACCAATGAAATATTACTGAGCTTTAAAGATGAATGAAACTATGCCATTTGGTAGTAAAACGATAGAGCTGAAGAATACCATGCTAAGTGAAATAAGCCCCACCACACACACATACACACACACACACACACACACACACACACACACAATCACAAAGACCAAATGTTCTCTCCAATAAGTGTATGCTAATTCACAATGGGGATGGGAAAGAATACTTATTCAGATTAAGTAGAGGAGTGCAGGGAGAGGAGGAAATATGGGGATAGAAATGATAGTAGAATGAAACAGACATTATATATAATACATAATATATAGAGATGCTAAAGCACTCAACAAGGGAGGGGGAAAGAATAGAAATTCAGGGGATTATACAAAGTTGTATTTAAGGGAAGAAAAGAGAAATAGGAATACAAATGACAGCAGAATGAATCAGACACAACTTTTTAATGTTTTTATATAAATACACCACCAGGGAAGGTCCACAGCATGTACACCTCAAGAATGGAATGCTAACTAAAATGAGTTTTACTACATGTATAATATGTCAAAATTTGCTCTACTATCATGTATACCTAAAAAGAGTAATAAATTTTAAAAATTACAAGGGAAAATTTGTATACCGAGAAGTTTTGTCAGTTAAAAACTCTTCAATGAATGGTAATGTCATTAAGGTTAAATAAAAGTATAAAAGAGTACCTTGAGCCCATACAAAACAACAATAGTAAATAGAGTTGCCCAAGTCAGTCTGCCCAACTAGCTATAATCACAAAATTTTTGATTTACAACTCTTTTCTATTTCTTTTACAAAGCAGCACAAGAACAATACTTACAAGTTGAGCAGATACGAAACATTAAATAGAAGTGTTATGAATACTATGAATAGTACTGTGAGAACTCAAAGAAAGCATTCTCAATTTTCTCCCCCATGCAATAAAAAATCATGCAGTTTAAAGATACACTACTTACTGATTAGATAACACATGTGTTTGTAACATTCAGTATGTGGGCAGCTGCTCAACTTGGCAGGTCAGATCCAATAGATAAGGAAGACACTCTCTTCACACAAGACAGTGTTTCCTTGAGTAATGCTATGAAAGCAAGAGAAAGCAAAAGTAACAGACACAGGCAACTTTCTTGCCAGACTAGGAAAACCCAACCACTGAACCTCTGTACTGGGGAGTCCCAAAGAGCTTTTCAGGGTCCTGACTGTAAAGTGCTGGGCAGAGCATCCTCTCCACAGGTGAGCGTCTGAAGTCTTGTTCTAACTTGTATTTAAAGTGAGGCTGAATAAATACAAGTTAGAACAAAGAAAAAAACTTCATTCTCACATCTTGCATGACCTGGTAATCCCCTGAAGAACACCAAGTCCTCCCCAAAACAGGACAGATCGTAGAGGAGGCAGTGATAGCCTTGAGATGACTAAATAAATTGGGATTCCAATGAGTGAGCCACCAAGCCAGATGCATTGAGAAATCAGCATTCTTTATCTGTTTCATTAAAGATTGCATACATCATTCAATCAAGAAAAGGGAAGATCTTTAGTATTTTCATTAGACCTCTAGTAATGAATCTTCCCTCCTGGCCTTATAAATAGTTTAAACTCTCATAAGTAAAATGAAGCCAGTTTTCTGCATAAAATAATGTGGAGATAAGCATTAAACCTATACATTTACCCTTTGGAATAAAGAATGGTGTGAATATTACTCTCCTAGAATTTATCATTATATTTCAATATTTATTTTCCCAAATAAAGTTAAATGAAATGTTGGTGGGTGGTGTTTTGTTGACCCAAAAGGCTCACATATGAAGAGAATATTGTGTTTTTACATTTTGAACAGAATTTGTAGATTAGAGTCCAGAGGTTTATTTCAATCAAAATTGTGTTTCTCTCTCTGTGGTGTCATGGGCTCTTGGAGCTATAAGATCTGAGGAGGGACATGGTTAGTTTATAGTGTCTTATAATTACTGGGTTACAGAGGGTTCTGGAGACCATGACACATGCTATCTATCGTATAATCCAATAAGTGTAACAAACATTATATTGTAAATTATTAAGTAAAACCAAAGGGTCTACAAAATCAAAATATATAATTAAATAAAAAAATGTGGGGGCATAAATGCTCCTACAGTATGTCTTTTTCTATTTACAGTCATCAATTTACATGTTTCTAGTTACACTTTTTTACTGGGTATGCAAAACTAAAGAATTGGTCCCAAATTGTGATGTTTTTCCTACACTAGAGGTGAGTACAGTCACCTAATTGATGAAAGTCATAGAATTCATGAGGAACTACATGGTTTCTTCAGTCCAATAGTCAGGATGGGCCTATGGACCATATGGATTCCCCAGAAAATATTAAGACTATTTCCCCCTTCAGCAACCCTGCTTTATTCCCTGAATACGCACCTTGGCTCCTAGTCTCTTGGGTCTTTCTCCTCTCCCTGATTGGGAGCTTGTATAACTCTCTAGAGTTGTAGATCCCTTAGGGAGTACTGCTACTCTATAAGGTAAAATGTTAAACTCATGATTCAAAATAGGGCTATCTGGGCATTATTTTAGTATCTCTAGGTCCTTCCCATAACTCTCTTAATTTTCCCGTAATTACAAACAAGAGAGTATATAATTTACATAAATAATATTCTCCAAATAATACTTGATTAAACATATGAAATAATTAATGGAGACGTTATAGCATTATCAATCCATTAGCAAAGTGAATCGTGGGAGATGTGTGATGTAATAACATCATTAAATGCATGACAAGGTTTACATTAAGAAATTCACACTTTATTTCGTAACAAATTGCATCTGTAATAAAATATAAGTAAAAATGTTCTGTAAAATGGGCATGTTGGACCATGCAGTGACCCTAGGGACGTGAGAAGCTTTGCAAGTTCAAAGACAGGCTCCATAACTTAGTGAGGCCCTATACAATTTAGCAAACCATATCTCTAAATAAAAATGAAAAAATAATCTGAAGATGTGGTTTATTGATTTAGTGCCCCTAAGTTAAAAGGCTCTTGAAAATTTAAATTTTAAATTTCATATAAATCTTAACAGAGGTCTGAAATAATCAACTCTGAGTATTATTATTTCTCCAGTTGTGAAAAATGAGACTCTTTAGTAATTGTTGATTTATACTAAAATTTGTATCCTTTTAGGGATGCACAATTCTATACATGTATTTTCTTATTTCTACAATATCAGATAAAGATGTTAAGAAAATTTTCAGCAAATGTCAAAAGCAATTACCCATTTTCTAGATTTAAATGATTTTTTCCACCTAGGTCCCAAATACTTCAAGGGATGAGCTATAGATAAGAAACTTAGTACAATCTCTGTATTTGTCAAGGTGTTTTTGTGAATATTTTTCTGTTATCGAAGGTATACACTTTGGACAAATGGTACTCCACATTTGCTACAGATATGAGGTCAGAAATTCAAAAATGTCGGAAATTTACATACAGTTTTGGACACATTCTTTGAGTTTCTATATGCTATAAATCCTGCAGTGTTTTAAAAATGTTTGATCAATGGCCAAAAGCTTTGCAAAAATTTTTTTGCACGTCCTCTCACTTGTATGAATTCTGAGGTGCTGAGTAGGGTGTGAACAACTGTTGGAGACACTGACAACAATTTTACACTTGTATGATTTCTGTGCTATCATATCTCTGGTGTGAAATAGTGTTGAACTACTGTGAAATAAGGGTTGATTCATCCTTAAAGACCCTGATGCAATGTTTTCACTTGTAAAGCTTCTCTCCAGTATAAAATCTATGATGTTTAGTAAGATATGATCTTCAATTTTAAAAGGTTTGCCATTCTTCACATTTATAGGACTTCTCTCTAGTATGGGTTCTCTGGTGTCGAGTATTGATTTTTGATTAAAAGCTTTCCCACATTCTCTACATTTGTAGGGCTTCTCTCTAGTGTGGATTCTCTGATGCTGAGTAAGTGATTTTTTGTGATGAAAAAGTTTGCCACATTCTTTAGAGTTGTAGGGCTTCTCTCCAGTGTGGATTCTCTGGTGCTGAGTAAGTGAAGATGTGTGATTAAAACTCTTGCAAATCACTTTACATTTGTAGGGCTTCTCTCCAGTATGAATCTTTTTGTGACAATTATGCTGTGAGATGCTATTAAAAGCTTTGCCACACTCTTTACATTTGTAGGGCTTCTCTCCAGTGTGGATCCACTGGTGCTGGGTAATTAATAATTTTTGGCTAAAACTCTTGCCACACACATTACATTTGTAGGGCTTCTCTCCAGTATAAATCCTGTTGTGGCAATAGAGATGTGAGTTTGTATTAAAACTTTTGCCACACACTTTACATTTGTAGGGCTTCTCTCCAGCATTAATTCTCTGGTGATTCTTAAGGCTTGGTTTTTGAGTAAAAGTTTTGCAAAGTTGTTTACATATGTGGGGCATCTCTTTAGTATGTGTCCACTGGTGACAAATAAGATTGGAGCATTTATTAGAAGTTTCATCACATTGTTTGCATTTGCATGGCATATCTCCTGTATGAACACTGTAATGTTGAGTAACGTTTTTGAGTGTGTTGCATTCTTCACATTTGTAGGTCTTATCTGTAGAATAAATTCTTGGTGTTGAGTAAGAGTTGAAAAATTTTTAAAGCTTTGCCACAGTTTTTACATTTACAGGTCTTTTTTTCAGTATAAATCCTCGGATGCTTAACAAGTTGTAACATTTCACTAAAAGTTTTTCCACATTCTTTAATCTTATAGGGTTTATCATTGTCATAGTATCTACTGTGTTTAGAAGATGTTGAGCAAGCTGATGCTTTGATATTTTCTTTAAAAGTATAGGGCTCTCATTCTCTATAAGTTCTCTTGTATTGAGCAAGCTCTGCACTGTGATTAAGAGCCCTTTCACATACCTTACACTTGCAAGTTTTGTCTTGACTATGAATATTTGGATAAGTAATAGATTTTGAGCACTCAAGCAAGGCTTTCCCACATTTTTCATCTTGGTAAATTGTTTTTACAACATTACTAGGAGTTTCTCTATATTCATAATTTTTATCACCAATGTAAATATCCTGGTAATTACTCAGGGTAGAGACATGGCTAATGGTGTTATTTATACCATTATCTATATAGTGCACTTTCCAGAAATCTGTATCAGAATTGTCATTGAGCAATAGTGGGGGAAGTAGAAATCTTTCTACAATTCTTAATATTTTCCATTTGTTTTGTTGCAGAAAAAATGGATATTTCATAAAGAAACTCTCAAAAAATCACTTTTAGAAATCTGTCTTAAATATTGTCTCTGTGCAAATGTTTGATGGGAAGTTTAACTCAGTGCTACATTTATAATTGGCTAAGTTAAAAAGTTATGCATGGACCAGATATCTTTTCAAATTTTCAACATTTCCTTTCAGAAGAAATATAGTCATCAAAAATGTCTGTGGATATATTCTTTTATATATATATATATATATATATATATATATATATATATATATATATATATACACACACACACACACACATATATATATCTCCTTAATACTAATAGAAATACATTAAATAATTTTTCAGATATTAATTGTTTATGGTGTATTTTGGCTATAAAATTTTTATTGCAAATACAGACTACTAATTGGTTTTGTCCATTATAACACAATTTTTTAACTTTACTCTCACCTATATTTTTCCATTTTTTCCTTAGTTGTAAATAGTCAAGGTCACACTTTCCATATCTTCTCTCTCTCTCTTTTATTCCCTGCTCTGGTAAAATTTCTCGAGGATGATGAAAAGTCATGGGCTAGGCTCTGGAAACTCATAGCAAAGAAAATAACCTGTCCCTAAAGTGGCTTTTATTAGTGAAGGAAGTCAAATGAATAGTCACAGGAATGTAACATCTGGACAGTCACATCCCAAACTAAGCTGGTCTAAAAGTGAACTCTGTTTACTTCCTGCATTATAGTCTACTCACTATAGAAACGCTGTCATCACAGGCTACCCAGGCAACAAACCTCTGAGGCATTCTCAACCTTTTGCTTCAGATCTTTACTGCCCAAGTCAGCTTGAATTACCAAAGAGGAACAGATGGCTCTGCTCCACAATGCTTCCCCAATTCTGGGAATGCTACTGAAGATGGCAGGGAGCTCCCAGCAAAACTTCTGCCTGAGCAGGGGGCAAAAATTCCAAGCCTAAGAGTGATCTTGGGGGCTGGGGTTGTGGTTCAGTGGTAGAACACTTGTGTAGCATGTGTGAAGCACCAGGTTTGATTCTCAGAACCACATAAAAATAAACAAAGTTCATCAACAACTAAAAAAATAATAGTAAGTTAAAAAAAAGAATTCTCTTGGGATTTTAAAAAGCACACATGGGAGGAGACCCTATTTCCTCCCTCTTGTGGAAGAGCCTGAGAATGGCCCTTGCTCTGTCACTTTTAACCCCAAGGTCCTAAAATCATGCTTACTTCTGTGGCATTTCATTACTTTGCAACCTTCTTCAGAAGTCTTCCTTATTTAGTAAGCCTCCTTTTAACTTATGATGGTTGACTTCAGCCAAGCATCCAGACTTGTACCTTCTAAAATTTTCCAGTATGTGTACCCATCTCTACCATCAGTATCCTAGCTCAGATCCTCATTAGCTCTCATCTTGACTAGTCCAACAGCCCCACAATTCTCTAATTTCTAGTCTTCACAACCAGCATCTGTGCTACAATAACAGGGAAAAACCATGTTCCCCACACACACCAAAACTCATCAATAGCTCTCCATTATTAAAGATAGATCTAAATTCCTTAACAGGACTCACCCCACCCTCTATTCACAATCTTCCCTTCAGCAAAACAGGTTTTCCTCCTTGACTCACATTGTAGCTCTGACTACCCAGAACTGCTTGGGCAGGAACTCAGATACACAAACACACCACACTGAATTAATTAGTAAATAGGAAGTCCCCATTCTTGAAATTCTGAAGAAATCAAAGTAAAGTGGCTTTCTTCAGGCTTACTTCTAGGTTTCAAATCATCACAATGATGTCTACATTTCATTACATCAATATCCATAAATATTGCTGTTACAGATAACTGGTGTCAATGTACACAACACCCATAGCAGCAAGTGTCTGAAAAGAAGAATCACAGATTATAACAAAAGCTTCTGATCACCCACACATCTCTGCAGACAGAGCACCAGCACTGACTCCCTGGGAGGCTTTCTCACCCAGAGAGTGCCCTTCCTCCTCCATTGGTGCCACTACCCTCTGTAGAAATCAGTAGCCTGGTACATGACCTCTTGTTCCTCAAGGACAGGACCATGTTCCCAGTATCCCTTAATCTCCAAACCCAGTCAAGTCCTCAAAATACATGAGACACATATAAATGTCTACAGAATAATATGTGCATTCTGAGCTAAGCAGAACACTCAAAGACATTTTCTGATTTTTAAAAAAGGGCACTAGATATCAGGTTTGAAAACTTAGGCTTCTCCCATTAAATTTGATAAAAATATTTGAAAACAAAATATTTTTTAATACCTCTAACCCATGTGTAGTTAATTAAATGACCATTATTTCTGTAAAAAAAAAATTTGATGGGGGCTGGGGATGTGGCTCAAGCGGTAGGATGCTTGTCTCGCATGTGTGCAGCCCAGGTTCGATCCTCAGCACCACATTCAAACAAAGATGTTGTGTTCACTAAAAACTAAAAAATAAATATTAAAATTCATTCTCTCTCTCTCTCTCTCTCTCTCTCTCTCTCTCTCTCTCTCTCTTTCTCTGTCTCTCTCTCTCTCTCTCTCTCAAAAAAAAATTTTAATGGGACATTGAGAAATATGGTCTGTTGTGTTTTTTTAAAACTTATAGAAAATTTCACAGAAACTGCATAAAGAGACAAAAAATTGGTAAATTAGACTCCAATAAAAATATACATGCTTCATAAGAAGTGAAAAGAGTATAAAATAAGAAAAAATTTATACTTCATATATCTGATAAGAGTACATTTGTGTATATCCAGAATACATAAGAACTATTAGAACTGAACAAGAATAGAACAGCTCAATTTTAAAATGGGCAAAGGATCTGAATAGGCATTTGTTTAACAAAGATAAACAATGGCTAACATGCACATGAAAACATTCAATATCATTAGTTATCAGGGAAATCCAAATCAAAACCACAATGAGATGTCACTTCATACCCATTAGGATGACTATTATGGAAAAATACCATGGCAAAGTGTTGGCAAGGATATAGAGAAATGGAATCTTCAAACATTGCTGATGGGAATGTAAAATGGCAGAGTCACTTTATAAAACAGTCTGGCAGATTTACTTATGGCCAATAAATTTCACTCCTAAGTATCTACCCAAAAGAAAACATAAGTCAACTCAAAAACAAAAATATTCACAGTAGCATTATCATAAGAACCACAAAGTGCAAGTCACCCAAATATACATCAACTGATAAATGGATAAACAAACTTCAGTGTATCCATATAATAGAACACTATTTAGCAATAAAAAAGGAATAAAGTTCTGTTATGTGCTACCTCAAAAATAGGCTAAGAAGCCAGACACAAAGGGCAGAATGATTACATTTATAGAACATGTCCAGTACAAGTAAATCCACAGAGAGAAAGGAGATCCCTTGCTACATGGAGCAAGAGTGAGTGCAGAGTGATTACCAAAGGGTATGGATCTTCTTTGGAGGTGACAAAAGCGTTTCAGAATTAGACAGCAGGATAGGCACACAACTATGTGAGTATACTAAAACTCAGTGAATTGCACTTTTAAGGAGTGACCTTGATGATAATGTGAATTATATATCAATAAAGCGGTTATTTTTTTTTAAATGGCTGCACAAAGTCATATAGTAACACCCCTGCACAAGGCTCTGGTTGAATCACTCTGTGACAGAATAATCTGTCATAAAAACATACAATATGTTCAAATGGGGAAATAATCTATGTTCCTACCAATAAATCCCTACTGCAACCAATCATAAAACCAGATCCAAAGTAAAAATAACAAAGAACAAAAGAGCATGCAATTCACAATTAGCTGGCAGGTTACAGAATGAAACTAACAAAAGACTACAAAAAGAAAAATGTTTATTAGGACTACCCACTTCGTATCAATTACACGGATATAAACAAGTCAAAATCCTTTATACTCTTTATACTCAAAATCCTTATATATCTGCCAGCTTCTTTATTAGCACATAGAAAAAAAAAGACAAGCATTCTCTCCTATAATCAAATTAACATCCCACAGAAGGTCTGTTTGTACTTGGCAGCATGAACCTTTCATTTTGGAGTGCTGCTATATTAAACTAGCCTATGTGGTTTTGAACACATTGAGCCAGACACGTCGGCAGACTTTATTAGTTGATGCTGAGGAACATTAAAAATAAAAAAAATAGTATGAATGAGGGCAGGGGTGGTGAGAGAATAGAGTTATTGTCAGTCTTTTCAACATTTCCATTATCTAGAATACAACAATGGAAACAGTCTAACAACATTCTTCTTCTTTGTGTGTGTGTGTGTGTGTGTGTGTGTGTGTGTTTGTGTGTGTGTGTGGAACTGAGGATTGAACCACGCATGGATGTACTACCACTGGGTAACATCCCCACACCTTTTTATTTTAATACAGGGTCTCACCAAGTTCCTGAAGCTGGCCTTATACTATCAATCGTCCTGTTGCAGCCTCTGAAGTTACATACAACTTTCTAAGATTCTAACCAATACTCTTCTCTGTATGCATAAGAAAGCACTAGAACTTAGGGATAGAGAGATCTGAATTCTAGTGTTTGTTTTTACTTTTTCTTAAACCTGCTAGCTACATGCCTAAGGAAAAATTTCACAATTTTACTGAATCTTTGTTGTTTTGAGAACAAAATGAAGTAATTCACCCAAAGAGACAGTGCAATGCTCAATCCACAGTCCAGCACAAAAATCCTAGCTGTTCACAACTCTTCACAGCAAATACTCATTTCAGAACTTGTACCAGAGTAGGGGTAATTAACATTGGCCATCCTTCTACCTTGTAAACATCTAAAGATCTATGAAGATTTCACATTGAATGAATAATATTTCTCCCACATAGGTTTTTTAAAAAGTTATCAATAAAGTCTTTAAAAATATTAAGTCACAGCATGACGCAATGTATTCATTCACCTAAAATGTATTTAAAAGCACTGAACTGAGAGAGAGAAAAGCATGGAGAGAAACACTCTATTAGACAGAAATGCCTATTTCGCTGGGCAATAATTGGTAATCTTTCCATAAAGATTGAGCCAATATGATTATAAATTCCAAGTGTCAGTAATCTGTTATTAAGGTAAAAGAAAAAAGAAGTGGGATGGTTTAATCACCATGAAAAAATGTGGGAAGATATCCTTTCTCATTGACAGCAATTAATGTTTGAGTGATGGCTCTTAGAATGTTCAGACTAAAAACATTTGTTATATTAGAACAGACTGAAATATATCTAAAACAAAACACAGGGGGTTTAACATACACAAACACAATCTGCACCTAGGTGTTCTCTCTAAACAAACCAAAGAAGGAAAACCTTGTGTGAAATTCCAATTGCACTGCTATAGATAAGGTGTGGGGAGGGGGATAGTGGTTTTCAGCCATATTTCCATGCTGGATATCTATTAAAAGACAGCATCCCAACTATGTAGTAATAGACTCGCTGTGCCTGGCTCCACACAAATTTGCATTATGTCACACACTGAAAGAAACTTTCAGGGTTAGGAGAGGAAATTTCTCAAGAGGATGGGATGTTCAGAACTTTGGGAGTTTCACTAAGCACTGAGCTCATTATGGACCTTGTGCCCCAAAGCTACTGTTACTCTCTCCCCTTTCTAAAATTCCACTCATAAGAGTTTGAGTTAACAGTGCCCTTTGGGGAGATCTGATCAGTTGCAGAGTCTACAGAATAAAACCCTGAGCGGCTCTCATCTACACTGTACACCAGAACTTGGCATCTCTCCTCCCACTGCAGCTCAGTACTACCACCCTGATTGCAAAGCTGTTTCATCGCAAAAAGTACAAAGTCTCAAATTCTGCACAGGAAGACTGAACTTCTTTGTCTACCCAACTTTCCAATCAAATGACCACTTACTATGCCAGTCTAAAGTAAGCTTTATGCCTAATATAGGAAGAAACTGTTTCAAATGCACAAAATCTAACCCTTGTAATATGTAATAAAGTCTTTTTTGGTAGTTGTAGATTGACATAATTGATTGATTGGTTGATTGATTGATTGTTGTGCTGAGGATCAAACCAGTGCCTCAACATGCCATGCAGGCACTCTACCACTGAGCCATAATCCCAACCCTGTAATAAAGTCTTAATATCTATTTAATTATAGTATAAAAATTTTTAACAAATGCAGCTAAAAGGAGAAATAAAGGATAAAGCCTTCATTTTAATTACAACTTCTATTTAATCCCTCACTTTCCAGGAATATTTTTAGTAGACTTTAGGGAACACAATTAAAGAAATGAACTCATCAGTAAAATAAAGGGCACTGATATAAACAAATTCCTGTACTGCCACAGAAAAGAGACTAAAAAACATCGAACTTCAATATTTTAGAAAACAAATAAGATTACATCTTTAGCCACAATAAGATCCCAGTAGGAAAAGTTCAGGGAAACCTCATTAATTTGGCCCAATAATGAAGACTCAAAAATTCCAAGTCTGCCTTGATTTAATTTTGGACTATGTATTAAGAAACAATTGCTAGGGGCTAGAGTTGTGGCTCTGCCTGGAGAGAGCTTGCCTAGCACATGCAGGGGAATGGGTTCAATACACAGCATCATATATAAATCAATAAATAAAGGTATTGTGTTCAACTACAACTAGGAAAATGAATATTATAAAAAGAAACAATTCCTAGGTAAATTAAAGTGCAAATAAAAATTTCTATGGGATTATTTGATTTTAAAATTTTCACATGCAAATTACTTCTGCAAAAATACTAATTAAAACTAGTTACATTTATTCTTCAGAATCCTGTATTCCAATAGAAATTATATAAAATACAGACTAAAACAATGCTTAAATCTATTATATCATTAATTTTTCCATCTCTCTGCTTACTTTGGCTATGAAAAACGGGTTTAGGAGTCAGGAAACCTTCACAGACAGGTGTCAGACAAAAACTTATTCATTCCACATAGTCTGGCGATTTAAATTTCTGCTTTTATTTTTAAGAATGTGAACCATACAATTATATTTACTTTATTTTGGGGGCATTTACTTTATTCTTATTTTCAAAAAACATATTGTAAAAAATATTGTGATGTCTATACTGGTAAAAATAAATAGATATTAAACAATATCCAGCAGCATACCTAGTTTAAATACTTACTCTGCCCATAATGGAAAAAAAAGATTCAAAATACATGGCTTATGAGAATCTAAAAATTAACTAGAATATAGTCTAAATCAAATTTTGAAACAAAGTACCATCAAATAAAATAGTAGCAAGTGCCATACAGTTATGCACATCTAAATTAAATGAAACTATGTTAGTTCTCTCTAAATTAAAATGTATGGGTATTCATTTTCACATCTTTAACCTAATAATGAATACACATCAACCATTGGGAGATTGAGGCTGGGGCAGGAAGATCCTAAGTTCATGGCCAGCCTTAAAAATTTAGTGAGACCCTAAGCAACTTAGCAAGACCCTATCAAAATAAATAAATAAATAAATAAATAAATAAATAAATAAATAAATAAATAAATAAATAAATAAATGAAAGGGCTGGAGATGTTTTTCAGTGGTAAATTGCCCTAGATTCAATCTCCAGTACCAAAAAATTAGACACATAAGTAAATAATGATTTGGATGTCTGTGGATGCCCACCAGGTAGGTAGGTATTCAGTGCTGAATAAAATCTGGTGAATAAATCACCAGTTGGACCATATGGTCTCAACCTTGGGGTATTCTGTAGACAATGTTAATTGAAGTTAAAACAAAAGCCCCCCTCAGGAAAGGCAATCTAGATGTACTTTATATATAGAAGACAGTTTAATGTTGTCTTATTAAGCCAAAGAATAAATAGTAGGTCAATGACAAAGCTGTGAATCTACTTCATGTGAGGCCATTCTTAAATGAATCTTATTTGATTGAAATAAAATCTAAAGCAAACATAATATTAAAAATCATATTTACATCAGGAAGTGATAAAATCTTTTGGACAGAAGAAATACATAGAGGTTTACACATGAACACATAATCACATAGTTTACATGACTCAAAAACAGTATATTATCGACCAATTATGGAAAGAATATTCTGTATGATATTCAACCACTGGTATCCATGTTTGAAAATTGTTAAAAAATTTATTTTGAAAGTTACTTTAGACTTCTCTTCAGGTGAATGAAATACAAAAGTACTGCTCTTTGCAGAGGAAAACATTCTGTATTCAAAACAATTATAGCTGGTTGATCAAGTTTTCAATTTTTAAAAAATATTTACTTTTTAGGTGGACACAATATTTTTATTTTATTTTTATGTTGTGCTGAGGATTGAATCAAGTGCCTCATACATGCCAGGCTAGCACACTCCCACTTGAGCCACATCCCCAATCCTCAAGTTTTCATAATGAGTTAAAATCAAGGCAAAAGACCTAAAAACAACTCAATATATTTAAATATTTTAATCACATTTAAGCCTAAGAATATCTGACACATAAGAATCACAAGTATGTTCTTAAGGAGAAAATTCTCTGTTAATAATAATATTGAATGAAAGAAATCTTTGAATAACACAACGTTTTTTTCAATAGTTGAGTACAGTGGAACACACCTGTTATCCAAGAAACTCAAGAGTCTGAGGCAGGAGGATCAAAAGTTCAAGAACAGCCTCAGAAACTTGGCAAGGCCCTGTCTTAAAATAAAAAAATAAAATAATAATAAAAGATTCTGAGGATCTAATTTACTGGTGAAGTGCCCCTGGGTTAAATCCCCAGTACCAATTAAAAACATGTTATCTCAAAAATGTACTTTTTCTTACCTATTGGATTAGCAAAAATTAAAAAGATTAACAAAACTTGGTGTGAGGAAGGGTTTTAAAAATAAGATTCTCATGGACATTGAAGGGGATAGTTTTTACAGATAACAGCTTAGTCATATTTATAATATTTAAAATATATATATATATATATATATATATATATATATATATATAAATATATATATATAATGTTTGACCTTGCAGTTATACCTCTAAGAAGATAAATGAATAAGTATAATATCATCAACATATCATTATTCACAGAAAGAAAAACAAGTAACAATCTAAATGGTTATCAAAGGAGTAGACAGATAAAGTATGATGCCTCTAAATGAGGGAAAACTAGGAAGAAAGGGCTTGTTGTAGCTCAGTGGTAAAGCACTTGCCTGGCACCTGTGAAGAACAGGGTTTGATTCTCAGCACCACATATATAAATAAAGATCTACTGATAAATAAAAAAATAATTAAAAAAATAAAACTAGGCAGCCAATAAAATGATCACCCATGATTATGCACATCAGTTTCAACTCACAAATAGAGATATATAAAACTCATTTAAAATGACCATATAGCTTCATATAGAGAGAAACTGCTGTTTATTTAAAGTCTTCTATATACTTTCATATCCATCAATAAGTTTCCAAAAATGAGTTAATGGTGGCAATTTCTTTGTGCAAAAAATTGAGGGTTTACTTTTGTCATTATGTTGTTTTTATGGGTAGAATTGTTTCTAATTATTATAATAAAAAATCACAACAAACTTTTAAGATAAATAAGTGCCTCTATATCACCAAAATTACTTCACGTCTTTTCAACTTTCTATTTAAGAATAAATAATTCACTGAATGTTGCAAGTAGATATCATACAGAATCTCCTTCTGAGAACCACACTTTAAAATGACAAGATAATAGAAATTAAAATATTAGAGTCAAACAGGTAGGGAAAGACAAACATCATTATTCAGAAAGCCCATATTATTGGCATCCACCTTGCCACCCACAGGTTCTATGAACTCAAACACTCCTAAAACAATATCCCTTTTACAACTTAAAAAAGCAGTATAAAAAACAATAACAATTAAAGAATTTTTTTTAAAGGGAGAGGGAGAGAGGGAGGAAGAGAGAGAGAGAGAGAGAGAGAGAGAGAGAGAGAGAGAGAGAATTTTAATATTTATTTTTTAGTTATCGGTGGACACAACATCTTTGTTTGTATTTGGTGCTGAGGATCGAACCCGGGTCGCACGCATGCCAGGCGAGCGTGCTACCACTTGAGCCACATCCCCAGCCCAACAATTAAAGAATTTTTAAAATGTAAAATCATAAAACATCACAGTGAAAAAATTTAATTATTTTCCTATCTTACATTCTTTCTTAGCACCTTTATTAAGAACCTGAAAAAAAAGAAAAAAAAGTTTGGAGAAGTTAAATAGAATTTAAATGTATACATTTAATCTGATGTTTATTTTGTTTAGATTATTGTTTTTCTGGCAGTAGTCAAAAGACATCAAAAGTACTCATGGAAAAATAAGCAAGCAAGAATTCCCAGGAGTATAAAAAGCAACAAAGGAAAACTAGTTTTAAAAGATGTTAAAACTTTTACAAAATCAATAATTAGATGCTGGTATATGAAGAAAAAGACTAATAGAATACAAATCCCAGAGACACCCTAATACATCCAAAAGTTAACAATACCAAAGAATATTCAAAGAAGGGTTCTGAAATCAACAGGTGAATATAACAGGCACACAGAAAAAGATAAAGTTGAACCAATGCATCATTCTGAACACCAGAATAAATCCTAGTTTAAACATTTAAATGTAAAAGTGATACCATAAAAGTACTAAAAGAAACCATGGGCAAATTCTAAAACTCTTGGAGGCCTTAAAGTGACTTAAAATCCAGATACCTATGCTGGGGCTGTAGCCCAGTGGTAAAGTGCTTGCCTAGCACTTGTGAAGCACTGGGTTCAATCCTCAGCACCACATAGAAATAAAGAAAAATTTTTTAAAAAAATAATATACCATAATGAGTAATATAAACTATAGAATTCAAAGACAAAAATGTAAGACTTCTGTATATCAAAATATGTGAAGGAAAATAGAAAATAACTGAAAATTTGGGGAAAAATTCAATTTCTATCACACAGAACTAATATCTACAATTTATAAATTTCTAGAAATTGATAAGGGGGAAAACATAATTCAAAACAAAAATGTGAAAAAACACATGAACAGAGTTTACAGGAAAAAAATACAACTAGTTTTTAAGCATAAAAGCTCAGCCTCATTAATAATAATAGTAATGTACATTAAAACAACTCTATATTGATAATTCTCATCCTTCAAACTGTTAACAAATTCAAGGGTTGTAAAGACACAGTACATTGGAAAGGCCTCAGAAAAACAGGAACTCTCTCATTCACTGCAATCTGCTTTCTTGTATCTGTGGTATTCAGACTGGATTCGACAATCACAGGTGAAAATATTTTTTAAAAAAATTGTCATACAGAACACATACCAACTTTTTTCCTTGTCATTAATCCCTAAACAATACACTGTAACAACTATTTACATAGCATTAATATTGTAAGCAATCTGAAAATGATTTAAAAGTCTGCAGCAGATGTGCATAGGTTAAACAAAAATATTATGCTTTTTATATAATAGACTCAATCATCCTTCAATTTCAGTATCCACAAAGGTATCCTCAAACCAATTCTCCATGGATAAGGAGGAGCAACGGTACTTTTGGAAGTTTAAAATGGTTTAAAAAGGTATCCCATTGATGTACCTGTACATGTAAAATGATATGTATACAAGCTGTCTCACCCCAGTATGGTCTGTGATAAACCTAGAGAAGACCCAAATACCCACAAGGGAGTAATAGAATACAAACCCCAAAGACACCCTAATACATCCAAAAGTTAACAATACCAAAGAATATTCAAAAAAGGGTTCTGAAATCAACAGGTGAAAATAACAGGCACACAGTAAACAAAGCACTTAATAGATGCTGTTTAAACATAGCTGATTTTTAAAAGTGTTTTCTATAAACAAAGATTATATTCCTTCTAAATAAATACTAATAGAAAAAGATCTCAAGAGCATATAAAGAAAAAAGCCATGGGACAGAATTAGTTACATATTATGCTATAGTTTATATAAAAAGAATATAGTACACTGCCATTTCTCCAACTATAAAAGGAAACAATTGACATCTATGGGAAATAAATTAAAGGAGGTTATCTAAGAAAGAGGGGTAAAGGGGGGGCTAAAGCCATTAGAAATCAGATTTTCCCAAGCATGCCTGTGTCATTTTAACTTTTGAACCATAAGAACATGCTATCTACATTAAAAAGTTTTTTAAACATTAAAAAGAATACTTATAAAAAGAAGAGAAAGAGACACCTATAGATGACTTAAAAACAAACTTAAAATAGATTTTTTGCTCTGAAATTAGATGCTGAAAATCGCAAAAACATATGCTTTTTCCCCCTTCAATCAATTTAAAGAACATGATAATCTGTTTTTAAAAAGCTATTTGAAAAAGTAAGAAATTAGGAAAGAAGAGAGAAATGTACAATAAGGACACTCTAGTATAATAGTTCTCCATATATGGCCCCTGTACCAGCAGCATGAGCATCATGTGATAACTTGTTAAAATTAAAATTCTCAGGCTCTGACCCAGACTACTGAATCAGAAACTATGTAGTAGTCCAGCAATCCTGGTAATACCCTCAAGTCTGAGAGTCACCTATGTTGTCTGGTGCTTCCCACAGATTCACAACAGCACCAGTGTGCATTTCAAACAAGCTCCAGGACCTAAGACCACACTTGGATAAGCAAAGCTGAAGTCCTCCTGGGGGAAAAAGGTATGTAACCTTCATTTGGTTGAGTTTCCTATGAAACCTGTCCTCAGTATCAAATGGAAAAAGTCCTTTTACAGGCTTCCTAGCCAAGATATATCATGGAGCTACTTTCCAACATAAGCTTCGTTCACAGAGAATAAATGTTTTCAAATACATTCTTATAAAACAATAACAAGTATAAATCATCAAAATTCAACTTAAGGATGTCTTGAAAAAAAAGTATGAGTGGACCTACAAGCTTTCAGAAATAGGAGAGAAAAACAAAAATAATCCATATTTCATAAATTCTGTTCATGTTTTCTGAACAACTTAACCTCAAATGCATTAACTGCCCACCATGTGCTCTCCATGAAAAAGAACCAAAAAGTTTGTTTCCCTCAAACCCTTTTCAAAAAAAAATGTACTTATGTATATGAACACTGGCCTTGCATTTGTTTTACATGAGGAGAAAGATCTCTATAGGAATCTTCTGAATAAAGAATTGTAATTTAGACAGAAGGATTTAGAAGTTAAATGTAGTGGCACACAACTATAATCCCAGAAGCTCTGGAGGCTGAGACAAGAGGATCTCAAATTAAAAGCCAGCCTCAGCAATAGTGAGGCACTAAGGAACTCAGTGAGACCCTGTCTGTAAATAAACTATAAAATGTGGCTGAGGATGTGGCTCTGTTTCCCTGAGTTCAATCTCTGGTACTCACGCCCCACCCCCAAAAAAAGAAGGATAAAAAATTGTGTATCTTCTTTTTGCAAGTCACCCTTGAATAGTTTTTGGTGCTAAATATTAACCAGTGTCCTAACATTTTTTTATATATTTTTTATATCATTGCCTCTGAGATACCATCACCTTTAAGACACTTAGAACATTTTTATTCTATGTACCACTCAGAATAAAAAATGCCATGTGGTTACAACATGCCAATTTTAAGATTCCATCCATCTATGATATGCATCTTAAAAATCAATGAAATGTCTTAATTATAAAAAACAGAATTGTATGGTAAAATATTTGTTTTTCTTCTAGCTAACTCTTATGTCTCTCAAATGGAAAACAACATAAAGGCATGCATGTTTTGTCCATTGAAAACATATCCTCTATGCTTAGAAACTGGAACATTTTCAATATCCTTGTAATTCATTATTTATTTAGTTTACTTAGGAACATGTGAATATAAAAAAAAAGTAATGATTTTTAACAGTATTTTTTTTAACAGTACTGACCTCTTTTACTATGGAACATTTTACTTGCTCAAAAAATTAAAAATTAATTATTTTCAACTTGGCTGACTTCTCAGGTCAAAGAGATTCAATATATCTCTAGACAATTGAAAATATATCCTCTTCCGAGAAGTGTTTACTTACATATTTGTTTTCACAACACCTTTCAAGAGTAATAAGCAACATACACCTTACAAAAAATTTAAAAAATCAAAATAAATATCCTTTTTAGAGTTAAACAAGTTGATGAAATTTTTGTTACACTGTAGCTAGTTTAAGATTAACTTTATTTTAATTTTTCTATGTCACAGCTAGTGTTTCAAATGAAAAGATAATTTGTAATGAGTCATACCATGAAGACTGGTGTATGTACATCTATCTACATTTTCCAAATTTGCTAATATGAACATCAGTGAGTAGAAAGGGTTATTTTAAAAGTGATTACAGCTGGGCATCAAGCTGCTTGCTTGTATTCCCAACAATTTGGGAGGCTGAAACAGGAGGATCCCAAGTTTGAGACTGCTTCAACAGCTTCAGAAGATCCCATTTCAAGAAGGGAAAAATGGCTATAACTCAGTGGTAGAGCACCTATGGGTTCAATCCAATCCCTGTAAGTAACCCAGCCCCTAAGTGATGACATGAATGTATATTCTACTCAACTCAGACCTGCTGTACTACACACACACTGTTGTCACTTTGCAACTCTTTTCTCACTTCAAACTGCTAAAATGATTCTAGTGTTTAGTTGTCAACATTTCTAATGTGAATTCCCATCAAACACAGACAAAATTTTATGACAGAAAATAACCTTGCCTCCCAAGGTTCTAGAATAATTGACAAAAGTGTCACTAACCAAGACCATGTCTTTGTTATATGTCAGACATTTCAGAAAAAAAAAAAACAATTTTCCCAAAAAAAAAGTTGTTTGTCACCCCTTTCTTGTTAAAATTAAGTAGATAATGGATATGTTCTTAATAGTATTCTCAAAGAGGCAGAAATGTCCTTAAGAAAAATTTTTAGTTATCAAAGAGTTGGGGGCCAGGATCTAGACTTTATACAATGCTTGGGTGGGATGGATCAGTATCATCAAGATTCATTTTGGTCACAAAAATTTTGATCTTAAAATGGTTTAATCAAGCCAACTTTAAATGAGTATTTCTTTAAGACATAATATTTAAAGCTGTTATAGGAAACCCCACAGCTTGCCTCTAATTATGTAAGACAAAGTAGTAAGGGATGCTTCAGCAGAATAAGGAAACTATCTGAAAATTAGTGCTCATTTCTTTACACTACACATTAACTCAACATAAATTTAAAATTGTAACGAGTATACATAGACTAGTATATATGCTAACAGTATGAGGTAGCAGATAAATCTCACCTTAATGAATCCAAAAGTTTCAGTCTTGTTAATATTTTACTGTTATTACTAGCAACTGAAGGAACTCATTACTGTTCCTTCAAGTAGCAGTACCTCAAAGCAGAAGACACAAAGGATGTGCTGTGATATAGTGAAAAAAGAGATCCAAGGAAGAGCCATAGTATGACCTTTGGGTACACTGAGGCAGCCTGTAATTGACCTTGACATGTCATCCCTACTTCAATCTAGCCTTTCCTTTTTATTAGTTTAAATAAGGTTATCCCAACACTAAGTGTTTTCTCCCTAGTTTCCATCTTCATCTCCCTCTTTGATTTTCTTGTTTGAACTAGATCCTAATATTTTTTTTTTTAACTCAAACTTCTTTATTAGCGGCAGGTGCAAGCACTCGAAAGCATGCTGTCTTTCACCACAGCTGAAAGTTCTGGTTATAAGTGAGACAGCACTGCATATCACACATTGTTATCCCTTTATTTCTCTTTTACATGTAAGTGAAAGTATCATACCCACTTTCACTTATGTGTGTAGGTTGGTTCTCTTATTTAGGAACCTCACTGCTCAGTAGTGAAGCGGGCTCTACAAATGCTCAACACCAAACACAGAGGCCTTGTTTCTGTGGTTGACAACCAACTGTTCCAGGCTAGAATCACGGGCTTCAATGGGAAATATTCTTTTGCCTGAGGCAAGCCTTGGGCTAGTGACCCGACCCCTAGTGTATAAAGGTCACTCTATGCCCACCTCTTCTCTCTCACACAGAACCAAATGACAATTTATGAGTGGAAGACCTTCCAGGAATTGGACAATGGGCTTGAAAAAAGCCTTTCCCAATGAACTCACATCACATGCTGCATCCAATTTCAGAGTGGGTCTGACACACTCTCTGCAGCCCCACCACGACACCAGGAAACCAGCTGCAAGCACTGCTGGAAGAAAGACTGGAGGCAAGGAAGGGGCACAGGCCTGTGCAGGTATTGGAAGCCCCATCCTACCACATCCCAACAGTGCAACTTTAGGCAGGGCGCTGCACCTCTCTGTGCAGCCCTAGCATGGAAGCACACAAATTAAATGCCTGGCATACAGCAAAGTGAACCAGCCATGACCAGCAGTGCCAACCCAGCCACCCTGGGAGACTGAGGCGGGTCTTGGGTCCCACCGAGCGCGAGGTCTGACTGGCCAGGGAGAACTGGCCCAAGGGCCAGCCGCCCCACCCCGCAGGGGTCCAGGATGGCGCCGACCAGGCGGCGCCGCTTCAGCCGCAAGCCCTGCTGGACTGCCTCCGAAAAACTGCCATCCACCTGCACCACTCCCCTCGCCAGGGGCTGGGTCTCTGCTGTCTGCCGCTTTCACCCTCTTCAGGTCCCAAGGGCCGCCACCGCCACCCACAGCCCACCGCTCACCTTTCACGTTGCCTCCTCCACGGCCGCTATAGCCACACTGTGGGATCTCGCGAGACTTTGGTCCTCCCCTCACTACTCCGCCCTCACCACTGAGCAAACCCAGCCTGGAACTAGCTTGGCCCCTCCTCTTTACACCGCCCACTGGGCCTGAAGGTCAGTACTAGCCTTCTTGCAAACTTCTCTTCATATCCCTGCCCCTGAATCCACTCCACCCACCCCCTGACCCCAAAGGATTAAAACCCAGGTGCTAGGCAACCCAGGTGCTAGGCAGCACCTGGGTCTCATTTGGCCAGACTGGTGTTTTTGCGCATGCGCCTGCCCAGGCCCTGGACCTCCCAGCCTCAGCCCCGATGGTAAAAATAGTAATCATAGCCCCTGAGAACTTTAATGACACCCCTTGGATCCTCACAACTGCCTCAAGAGGGTACTACCATCCTCCCTATTTCACAGAGAAAAAATTGGCGTGGCAAGATTAAGCAATGGGCTCCAAGTCACACAGCTAGGAAGTGACAAGAGCCCACATTGGAATTCAGGCTCCTTTGATTTCCAAACCAGTGCCCTCCATGACAACCTCCAGGCCCTGTCCCTGCTTGCACCAAAGGCACTGCCTTTTAGCCCCAGTCTTCACTCCCCACCCCATTCCTGGCCCCAATGTTCACCAAGGTAAAAAGAGACACACCTAGGAGGTCATCTGCTAAAATACCCCTGGTCTCCATAAAATTGTTATCAATAAAATATTTCAGCTTCATTGCATGAATTTCCTAAGGCCTCCCTCTGACATTTCTTGGGCAGGACCCAGAATGTATTGAATTCTGTAGTCTCCTTGGTTGACATTTTGCTGAAACGATGTACAATGGAATGACATACAGGACATAGAATATACATGATGTTAGGGAAAAGACACATGATACTTTTTCCCAGGGGATATCATAATAATTGTTTCTAAAGAAGAGGAGCTAACATTTGTTGAAGGCATATATTCTTCCAGTCCTGGAGATGAAGAAACTAGCATAGGCGTTCATAGTTAGTCAGAATTTGAACTGAGTCTGAGTTTGATCCTGTTCCACAAGACAGCATTGTCTACTTCTGGGTCAAGTTCTGATAAATCATGGGCCTTTAAGGTTTAGTTTATCCCGTTGTTAGAGTTTTCCTGGGCTACTATAGGTTACATGATAGTTATGTCTGTTAGAAAATACAGGTCCACTCAGCCTCCAAGATTGTCCACTCTCCAGGAAATAATTCTGCTATATGAGCCAGAGAATATGAGTCCCCTTCTTCATATCAACCCAACCCAATCCACCAGCTGAAGGAGTGGGTAAGGAGGCAAAATCACATAAGGACAGCTACAAGGTGCCTAGCACAGCTCCAAGTGCTGTCCACTCACTAATTTAGTCTGATAATTCTGTTTCAGTTAGGATAAGCAGCACTGGGCTGACAGTAGCAGGATTTGAAGCAAGGATAGGCTTCTGGCACCTGGCTCTCCAGGGAAGCAAGGGAGAAGTGGCATTAGTTCATGCAGCCAAGCCTGCATGTGGTTTGGGGCATTTTCCTATGATGCTTAGCCTCAAGTTCTTTTCTCCAGCCCTGGCAAATCCATTCATCAACTCTGTGACCACAGACCAGGTACCCAAGCTGTCAGTTTAACATGGAGACTATTATCTGTCACTATGCTTTTCAGTTATGTAAAACAAAGCTTAGAAAACCTCTAAAGATGTGGCCCAGGGTCAAAATAGTTAGCATATGGCTGAATTGGACTCAAGATTCAGGCTTTTATCTATCTACAGCTCAAGACCTTGGCCTCTATCTATCTTCATTTAAGTCCCCTGCTTCTCTTCCAGATTTCTCTCTTGTTTCTCCCTTTACCTTGAACCATGTATTCTGACTGCATTAAACTGCCTGTCACTGCAGGCCCATAGTATGTTGCAGTGCTTTGGCTTCTGCTGTTGTGTCTGTCTGGCATGTCTTCTCTCAATCCTCACTATCTTGTTTCTGAACCCCAGCCAGGTCATTAAATACTTGGTTGGGTGGCCCCATCCCTGATACTATGATTGCCCCCAACAGCACATTCCTTTACTGGCTGACTGAGCACCTCCATAATTAGATTGCATTGGGTCTCAATTTCCTTTCTCTGAGTCATGTAACTACCATTGGGGACACTGTGCTAAAGCACCAGCCATAACCCCATGAATGCTTAACTCAGCTAAATCACATTCCTACAACCCACAAGACAGATCCCTCCAATAAGACAACACAATGAAATATTTATGAAACGCCTTTGTTTACTGGTAATTTTGTGACCACTGTATAATTCTTCACCTTTGTGAATCTCAGTTGTCAGAAATAAAATGAACTAATGGGAGTACCTGCCTCATGGTTGTGAGAATGTATTAAGATGTAAACTTAAGTGCCTTGCCTGGTTTATAAGGGAGACATGAACTAAATCCCAACCACCTTGGTTGTTATGAGTATCTTCTTTTTACAACACTGCTATTATCCATATTCAGCATACTCACATAGATGTCATAATTAATATTATCACTCATACTTCCCACCAAGTCTAAGTGACTGTGCTAACCATTCCATCCTAGAATGCATGGTATTCTCAGAATCCTCAAAATGAGTTCTTCACAGTCTTGCAATGATTCGGTGTCCCAATCATAAATTATCTCCCTGGTACCTCCAGGAATCTGTCCAGTGCATCCTAAGAAAGTCTATGACTGCCAGACAGTTTCATTCAGGATTTCTAGATATGGCTAAGAAAATATAGGTCCTCTTTAGCCTCCCACTTTCACTGACATTCTTTTAACTATGGGTGTTTCCAATTCATTTATGGTTAGCCCAGTCCACTGTGGAGGTGGCCTCCATCTTTCCCTATGGGAGGATCATGATGGCAGTCAAACAGGCCTGTGGGATTCTGGAATCATTGATAACTCTAAAAGAAATAATACCTGCACAAAGCTTATTTTCTTTCTTACTAGAAAGAACCCAAATAATGGGGATTTCAGTTGGGAATAATAATGCCCTCAGAGTGATCTAACATTGTCCCCCATCCTTTCTCATCTTTCACATATCTGAACCACAGTAGGCAAAATTGAGGTTTTGGTGAGCATTTCTATTTGAGATTGCCTTTTGAATTATTCTGAGCTATTATAAAAGGACAGAAGAACAGATCATTTCCCCACACCCCAAATGTCATCAGAACAGGCAACCTTTGAGGAAAACCAAAGCTCAAGCTAAAAAAAAAAAAAGAAAAATGGAATCTTGGCTTTTTTGATTGAAAATATTCTGAAGACCCAAGCTTGGAGGTGTTTGCTGAGACCCCAAACTGAGATGAATACCCAGGGGGTCTATGGAAAATAAAAGAGATCCCTGTTTGTAGGAAGAAAAGTAAACAGCAGGTATGTTGGCATTGCTGGAATAAGAAGAGACCAGAAATCAATGAAGAGATAAAGAGGTTGGCCAAGAGGCAAGTTGTTTCCAGGAGGCCAATGACCAAAGTGAGAGGGCCTCAGAATAGGAATTTTCCCCAGAGGGATGGAGTGAGAAATAGCCTTTTTTTTCAGAACCATGTTGATGCACAACTGCTTAAATAAATGTTCATTTTCATCTCATCTGACTCATTTGGCTGGAAAAATCAGCTTACATTCCACAGCCTTGGCTGAACTTCCTGCACCCCACTACTGATAAAGCATAAAGGGTTTGATTAGTGCTTTTTGCATGAAGAAGGACCATGAAATCAGCTGGCTTCTCATTTATGTAGCTTCTGACAGCAATATATAGTAACCTATCTTGTATTCTTTTTTCAGCCATTTCTAGGGGAGAAAAAAAATGGGGAGGCATGATCGAGGAACATTTTTTACAATTTAGCAATATATGAGCAACAGCTTTTAATTTAAAAAAAGAAAAGGAAGAATGAATTCCACAGTTACAAGTAAGGAAAGAGAAAATTAGCTGGGTGGAGTAGTGCAGGTCTGTGATTCCAACTACTCAGGAAGCTGAGGTAGCAGGATCGAAAGTTTGAGACCAATCTCCACAACGTAGTGAGACCCTTTCCCAAAATAATATAAAAAAGGGTGGAGAACTATCCCAGTGGTAGAATGTCTCTGGGTTCAATCCCAAGTACCAAAAAAAAGGAAAGAAAAAAGATGGTATTAGGATGAACACTGGGGTGATGAGTTGAAATTAGTAGTAGCATTATAAACTAAAGCTTTTTAATGAAAGGAAAAAAATTAATAAAAAACAGATGTATGTGTATGCATGCACTTATAGACATAACATAGTTCCAAATTCTGAGCACTAAGAGGGCTTAGAACTCTCATTCCAAAGAAATGAGCAAGACATATCTCCACCCACATCTGGCTTCTAAATACTATTCTCCAATAATAGAGACCAGGGCTCTTGAAGATATGGTTGCTCCCAGAACTGGAGCAGGGGAAATGCAAAATAATCCTGAAACCTTGTAATGTCAGAAAATAGAGAGATACTTAATAAGGAATAGGGGCTATTTTTTTAAAAAAATGGTACATTATAATTACATATATCAGGAGGACTCCTTGTGACATATTTGTAATGCATGCAGCATAACTTGGTTGATTTGAAGGAACTTACTGAAAGCATACAGGAACCAATCTAAAAGAGTTCCCAAAAGCCAAAGATGGAACAGTTTGAGCAAATAAATAATGATAGTATTGGAATATAAGTCATAGAATTAAATAGATAACCATAAACTAATATGGATAGAAAAAAATAAGAAGAAGAAAGAAAAGAATAGAGAAAGAGAGAGTTGTTTCCTTAAAGAAAATTACAGTTTATAAATAAAGAAAGAATGAGTGAAATAAAAATAAAATAACATTTAGGAAAACATAATAATTGTTATGGGTAAGATCTATGAATGGATGCCAAAAATATAAGTGAGCAAAAACAATTTTTTCCTCTAGTACTGGGAATTTAATCTAGGGCCTCATGCATGACAGGCCAATGTTCTACCACTGAACCACATCCCCTAAGTAAGTAAAAGTTGAGGGAGAAATAAGATATTTTCAAAGTATCTTTCCTGTCAGGGACTAGAAGAAAATTCTCCTTCAAAGATTGGCTTGAAAGCCCCCAGGGAGACATCCTGCCTGGGAGGCATCCTGCAGCTACCTATCTCCCTGGAACATCCTGAGATTATCAGGATCATCAGACATCTTGCAGCTGGCAGTTTTACCACCCACATCCAGCAATTGCTGATTAGAGAGCTTCCCCATCCCCAGCATATAAATACCTCTGTGTGAACAATAAAAATTTGCAGCTTGATCAGAGAAACCTTTCGTGTCTCTTGCCCTTCATTCCTCCCCATCTAGGTTCGTCGCTGCTCATGTTGATGTGTCCTACCGGTTGGGACACTTTTCCAAGATATTTATTAATCACAAAGGGAGAAACAGTAAGTTTATAATAAGAAATTCAAGAAGAATCACATGATTGAAATTAATATAACTCCTAACCAGTCATGTTGATGTATTCCCCTTCCCACCAAATAATCCCATAAGGACCTTTTACCTCTGTGGCATCTCCCTACAAAACCCATAACCTGGCCAAGTCATAAGTAAACACCAAACCCAAGAGGAGAGACCTTGTGAAAAACATCTGACCAGCATCTTTTAAAAGGATAATGGTCATAAAAGACTAGGATTGACTGAGGCATTGTCACAGACTTGAAGAGACTAAGGAGTAATTATGACTAAATGCAACACAAGAACACAGACAGAAACAAGAACTTAAAGGAAAATTGGTTAAATTCAAATAAAGTCTGTAGATTAGTTGATAGTTTTGTACCCAGGTTTTTGTCTATGTTTTGATCATTATACTATAGTTATTTATTTATGTATTTATATTGGGGATTGAAGCCAGGGATGCATGGCCACTAAGAGACATCCCTATTCCTTTTTATTTTATTTATTTTTTTATTTTGAGACAAGGTCTTGCTAAGTTTCTTAGGGCCTTGTTTACATGCTGAGGCTAGCCTCAAGCTTGCAATACACTTGCCTCAGCCCCCTGAGTTTCTGAGATTACAGGCATGCACCCTTGTGCCCACCCTATTTAATCTTTTTAAGAGTCAATATTAGAGGAAACTGGGTGAAGGGACTGCGGGAATATTCTGTGATTTCGTAGAGGTGAAAAAAAACTTTAAACAGTACCAATACAAAACCCTTGGTTAATAATGATAGAATCAAGAGGTGAGCTCCATGCCAGCATTTTAGGTTAGGTCTGTGTGAGGGCATGTGGCATACTTCACATCAGTGGGCAAATAAATCTCTCCTGCATTTTTTCCCTGGCAAAACCTGGTGTCAGTGCAGGAGACCAAATCAGAGGGTGTTTCTCAGCATAGCTAGATCATCAGAAGACAGAGGTGCAAAGAGAAGTCCAGAGCAGACTTTGAAATTAGGGAGTTGAAAAGACACAAATTGTTCTGATAAACGAAAAAGTGGAGGAGAATATTGGGGAAGGGCAGGAAATATAAAAGGTGGAAATGGATAGAAGTTCAGGGAGCTATGAAGGAAGATTCCTAACATTCATGTGTAAGTTGTTTGCATTAAAGACTCCTTCCATATCCCCAGATCTTTGTAAAGTTCGCTGCACAAACAAGCTTGGTGTCTGTGTCCATGGGTCTCTGTGTGTCTATCAATTTGTATGTGAGTGCACATATCTAACTATGTCAGTGTCTATAAGTATGTATGTCGATATTTTTATGTTTTTTTTTTAGTTCTGTGAGGCAGTCCATATCTGTTGTGTACATTTGTGTGTCTTTATTTCTATGTGTTTGAGTCCATCCATAAGAGTGCATATGTGTTTGTATATTTTTGAGCCTGTATGTCTTCTTTGTGTGTGTATGTGTGTGTATTGGAAATCCCAGCAAAGGACTAATTTCTTGTGACAATGAATTTACATACAAAGTCACAAGACTCAGAGGACCAACAAGACATCAGCCAAGACAGGAGGAAATTGAGGCCTAGATATCATAAGAATGTAAGGTCCTAGGAATTCAATGACATTTTTGCACAGCCATTGGAATTTACCCCAGGCACTTGGAATGCTGGTGGGTGTGGAGTTTCAAGTCAGTAATAGCTAAAGACTTCAGAGGGCAGGATGACCCTACTCCAAGTCAGCTTACTCTGTATTATCTTCATTTTGCATGTGAGGAAACTGAGTCTCACAACAGCACTTTGATGAGATTGAAGAGAAACAGCCAGCTGATGAGCCAGCAGAGGCCTCTGGGTGAATTGAACACAGTGAACTGCAGTGAAAAAAATCAGCATCCTATCTGTCTTCTTTCAGTCTTTCTGATGATAAAGTCTCTTGGGCATAGTCCATCTGCAACACCTCTCTCTTACTGCTAGTGTCTCTTTATTATCAGTCAACACATGCTAGGAGCATCACAATCTCAGGATACAATCAAACATATTCTCCCATGAATGTGCATAATGACAGCTCTGCAGATATGTGATGTCACAATCATATCACACCCTGCTCCACCCCCCACCCCCCAAAAAAATAACAAGTCTGGTTGGATTCTTAGGTAACTTGGCTGTCTTATCTACATAAACTTAATGACAGGGTAGATACTTTTTTTCTATTTATGAGACATTTTAATTTTGTTAATAATTTTGGGAATAAAACATGAATCGTTCAATTCAATAAAAACAATTTAACATCTGAAGGCCCTCTGAGCTCCTAAAATCTTTAAAAAAAACTTTACTTATTTTTTAGTTGTAGATGGACAATACCTTTTTTAAAATTTAATTTTTATGTGGTGCTTAGGATTGAACTCAGTATCTCACACATGCTTGGAAAGTGCTCTACCTGTACTCCAAAAAAAATTTGAGATTTGTGCCATGAGAAGTAAATTCAAGAGAGTTTCTGTTTGTTTAATTTTTATTTTGGAAATATTCAAGGCTATGAAAGAGTTACAAAAACAGCATAATAGTCTTTTATACACTTGATTTGAAAGCTTATATTTCTTCCCAATTTAACTTGTAAGCTCTTGTGTGCACATGGCTCTCTTTCTGTGCATATTTATATGTGTATAGGTATGTGTTTATGCACATGCATATAACACACACACACAATTTTTTTAAAGCATTGAGATTCCAATGTTAGGATCTTTAGTTCTAAATATTTGAAGTATTTCCTAAGACCAGAGACATTCCTTTGTATAACCACAATATGGTTACCAAATTCAGGAATGTAATATGAACACCATGATATTATCCAACATATAATCTATAGTCAAAGTTTTCTGGTTGTCCCAATGAAGTCATTTTCAATAATTTTATTTCTTTTTCTAATGCACAACCATTTAGGAATCAGATTATACATATTTTTTCATTTAACCTGGAATAGTTCCTCTGTCTTTTTTAATCTTTAGGACCTTGATCACAGCCTGTATTTAACAAACAGAAAGCAAGCTTCAAGTTTAGAGTCTTGAACACATCACAATATCCAACTAGAATGCCATAGATTTTAGTCTTCTGAATATGTATCTTCCAATTATCATCTATTTAGAGAAAATGACATGAGTTTCTGCTTTTGGTGAATAATTTATGGTATCTTTTAAAATTTCACTTTAAAAGTAAAATATTTAAAGGAAAATACTAGAGAAATATAAAAAGCAGGCATGTAAATCAGCCACATTTTCTCAGCCTCAGCACTATTAGCCCTTGAGGCCACAGAATTCTGTGTCATGGGGTGTCCTTCACATTGTAGACTATTCTTCAGTGTCGCTGGCCAATACCTACTAGAGGCCAGTAGCATTCCCCCACTCTCTTTCTAGTTATGACAGCCAAATATGCCTGCAGATATTACCAAATATCCTGTTTTTTTAAAGAGAGAGTGAGAGAGGAGAGAGAGAGAGAGAGAGAGAGAGAGAGAGAGAGAGAATTTTTTAATAACTATTTTTTAGTTCTCAGTGGGCACAACATCTTTGTTGGTATGTGGTGCTGAGGATAGAACCCGGGCTGCACACATGCCAGGCGAGCACGCTACTGCTTGAGCCACATCCTCAGCCCACCAAATATCTTGTTGAAGACAAACTCACCCAGCTGAGAGCCACTGACCTAGCCAAAAACTGTGAGTGGAGGGTGAGTTGATGCAGCAGCTCACAGATCTTGGAGAAAAGTACTCGCTTCTGGCCAGTTCAATTCAAGCCATATTGATCAATCACTGTGCAAATATCTGGCCCTGTGCAAAGCCCTGGAGAGACAAATGGGCAGGAAATAGTCCAGTTCTTCAGAAGCTGCCCTGAATTAAGCAGGAGGCAGGGGGTTTGTAAGAGGAAGAAAAAAATAATCATGAGGAAGGAGCTGTGAAAAACTATATTATAACCTGAAAGTAGATCTTCTTATTAAGCCTCATCACTCTCAAAAGAGCTCTTCTACATAAGTAATTCTTTTTAAAACATGAATCAGATCATGCCAGTCCTCTGATAAAAAGCTTTCACCTTCTCACTACACTTAGAACCAAATAACTTTCAAACTTTTTGTGAGACCTGCACCATCTAGCTCTTGTCTCCCTTTTGGCCTTAATTTTGTTTGCTCTCTTTTGGTCTTAAGCTGTAACTACCCTGGGCCTCTCTCTCCTGAGATCTCCCTATGATCATTTTCAAACAAAGGTCTTTGAATTGTGATGTTCTTTATGTAAAAAAGTGTCCCAAGTATTTTCAGGGCTGGCTCCTGGTCACAGAAGTTCAAATGTCACTTCCCCTGACTACCTTCTGCACTGAATCCCTCTAAGCAATTACCCCATGTAAATTTCTTCCATGGTACTTTTGTAAGGGTCCGGTGAAGTGTCAGAGGAAGAGACGACCAAGAGACTGACTCATGCAATTGCAGAAGGGGATTTATTGGGGATCCATTCCAGCATGCTGGGGCTCCGGTACTCACTCAAGAAGGGAGAGCAGCCCAGAGCCCCAGGTAGGGGTCAAGCAGTGCTTAAGTATACTTTTTGGGGAGGGTGGGGGCTTTGCATACATCAGAACAAATCAGCATGAGGGGCGGGAAAATTGAACAACAACTCTCATGCATGATTAGCACATTCATTGGTGGGAACAGGTCGGCAGGGGTGATTGGTCACTCCTAAGCGGGGTACACATTCAAACTGATTGGTTCAGGCCCTGTATGCCTACATGACAAGCTGCACAGAGCCTAGGCTAAATGGCCAGTAAGGCGTTGTCTTAACTGTTTCAGGAATTTCAGGTTCTGGGTGTAGCAGAGGAACTTAACAATACCTGGTCCTTCACTTTTTAACCCAGGTCTTGCAGCTTAGAAAATTTACAATGCCCGGTCATTTACATTTTAACTCAGGCTTTGCAGCTTAGAAAATTTACCCTTTCACTTTCTGTATCAGGCACTGTTGGTAGTGCACATGACTTCTATTGACATTGCTCTTCTCCTTTGTGGCCAGCTGGTCAGAGGTGGCCCATGAGAGATGCAGAAATCTGCATGCCCTGCCTGAAATAGACACTGTCTCTGCCTCTTTACCTCCTGCTGAACTACAGGAATGAGGACAGAAGGGGAGGCATTTCAAAATTGCAGGACCCCACGGAAGATGCAAATATGAGAGCCACATAGCCAGTACCAGCATCCTCTTATCTTCTGCTCCAGGGAGAAAATCAAAGGCCTGGGGTGTGAGCCATGGTATCAGGTTATCTTCTACTTGCCTCCAAAAGCATGGCTAACTACAATACTCTTTGAAATTACTGTGAATTTTGTTGCTTGCTTTAATATGTGTGTATACATTTAATAAATATATGTATATGAATTTTAATTGACACATAATTGTCCATGTTTATGGGGTCTAGTGTGACATTTTGATACATGTATACAATGCATGGTGGTCAGGTCAGGGCAATTGACATACTCATCACCTCAAACATTCATTATTTCTTTGTACTGGGAGCATTACAAATCCTCTCTAGTGGCTACTTTGAAATATGCAATTGAATGTGATCAAGCATAGTTACCCCACCATGTTCTAAAACATTAGAAGTGACTGTTGTTGTCCTACAATCCTGTACCCATTTACCATCCTCTCCCATTTCTTTTCCCCAGTTGTTTGGCTTTTGTGCATATCCCACCCCTAGGCAGGATGAGGAAGACCTGTCTTACTTATTCACTGCTACATCTTTGGCCCCTGGGCACAGAGCTAAATCAAGATAGAGTTCTACAGCTACTGACCTATCTGTTCTCTAATTCATCTCATGTATAAAATAAGAATCATCACAGCACCTTGAAATATTGTGAAGACTGAATGAGCTAATCTGCAGAGCAGCATCTGGCATCCTATCATTGCTCAAAGAATTGCTAGTATTTGTTGACTTAATGAACTAATTAATGTATGGAGAAAGGGTTCTGTCTCTGCTTGCTTTTGCAGCCATGTCCTTTGGCTCCCTCTTTCTCTTCAAATCAAAGTTGTATTTACTTGGTGCTGACAAGTAAGGCAATTGATTAAGTAACATGACCACACAGTGAGAAAAAATTCACACCTCTTACTTTGAGCTGCTGGATTAGCACCTGCTGGAGGTGAAGAAGGGACAGACATTGCACACAAAAGGACAGGGTGAATAAAGCCCAGGCTAGGAAATGCCGGAAATGAAATTCAATATGCAGTTTTGCTGTTGCACACTGTGGGAAGGGTAGAATCCAGCTCTGCCAATAAGTGCCCCCCAAAAAAGCCACTTGGAGGTCAAGTGAAGGTTATAGGGATAGAGATTTCAAAAATGTAATGGGGGAGGCTGAAACCCATCTGAACCCAAGAGGTACACTTATTCATTCACTCAACAGAATATTAAGCACGTACTATGTGTGGTGTAGACAGGGATCTGGCATAGACACAATAAGGGATACCCATGAACTCCACAGTCTTTCTTTCATAATAGCCTTGCAACTAAGTAGACACAATCCAAAATTTCAAATCACATATGGCTTATGTTGACTTAATGAACTAATTAATGTATGGAGAAACAGTTCTGTCTCTGCTTGCTTTTGCAGCCATCATATGGCTTCATGATCAGTATTACTGCCATTGTCTAATAGTTCCAGTACTTACTCTGTTCTAGGCACTATCCTGAGAAAACTTTACCAATTATGGTGAGAGCCACTTACTAGGAACCTAACCTGCATCAATTTCTTTCTTCCTTACTAGAAAAAAAACTCACTTTTATTCAGGGTGGCACCAAAGAACATATATTCCCCCCAAAACTGGCACTCATACTTTTTCACTAGCATCCAAACGCACATGTGAGTGGGATTCAGAGAAGTTATTTCACCTCAGGAGTCAGTGAGGTGGGGGTTAATGTTATTCTCATTTTACAGCCAAGCACACTGAGATTTAGAGAGTTTAAATGAAATGTGAAAGGTCATAGAGCTTCCTGCTGGTGGAGGTCAGATGTGAATCCAAGCAATCTGTTGTTTTGGTTTATTCTTATTTGAACAGATAGCACATATATGCACAATGCTATTTAGTCCTTTCAAGAACCTAGATGGGCAGAGTAAAATTTTCTGATACCTGCCATAATTTCTTCTCTTATCATCTGGCATCTTCCCTTTGATCAACTCTCTGCCAGCTTCAAAGGCTAGCCCCTTTTCAGTCCAGTGGTGCCTGGAGTGTGGAAGAAGAAGGAGAGACAGGTAGGGAAGTGATCAGTTTTTAGATGTCCATCTAGGCAGAACTCCTAGAACAAGATTGCATATAGAGAACATGGAAAAGTCAGAAACAGAGAATATTTGGCATCATTTCTTATGTGAAATTCTGAGTAGGGACAATGTCAAAATAAAATCAGCATACAATAGGGTTAGGCAGAAGGAGGGTTGGAGTTTGCATCCAAAAGCTTCTAGAAGGTTCCATGTGTCCTAAAAAGGGATTCAGAAAGGAACTGATTGTGGGGGTGAGACTAATGGGAGCTGCTGTAGGGGGGGTAAAGTGGCTTTCAGACTGAAAGCTACAAGGTGACCAGAGATGACCAATGGGAAATGGGTGGGGCAACAAGTTTTCTAGCAGAAAATCAGCACCAGAAATGTAGAGCTGGTCAACTGGGAGCTGCCTGGAGTGAACTTAGTAGACTACCACTATCTAGGATTCCAGCAGTTGTAGGCCCTGCAATTTTAGCCTGCTGAGTCAGTGACAGAGTACATGAAGGTCACTGTCCCAGAGTTTGGTGAGTGCTTACATAATAATAGCTTGTGAAATTGGATTTCCTTCCACAGCCCCACATCACCTTGGTGAAACAGAGAGGAAAGAATTCTGAAACAATGGAATCTTTTGGTGAACATCCTCTCAAACCAAGGGAACATGGGTCATGGAGCAGCCATTTGCATGCACGTTCTAGTTGCTCTCAACAGAGGGTTGAGTCTGGGAGGAATACTGAGGGAGTCACAGATCTCCAGAAGCTGCTTAGTTCTACATACCCAAGCTGCAGGGATAGCATGCTTATGGTGAGTCGTGCCTTGACAGATACTTCCTTTCTCTAGGTCTCCCAGACAAACAAAGTGGAAGGCACCATGGAAATACACACTGTCTCTGGGCCTCAGCATCTTCACTTTTCCAATGGGAACAAAGGTCACCTCCCAGTGTTAACAGGATGAATGAGGGGCAAAGCCATGAAGCAGATTGGCAAAGTCACAGGCTACACAGGTACCCTCCATGCTCATCTTCCCTTCCTTCCTGCTTGCTTCCCATGGACACTGTCTCAGTCATGCCAGGAGCCAGCTGGGACCAGGGTGGGGACTCAGTGACCAGAAAGAGACTGACAAGCATCATTTTAATTCTCAAATTGTGTCATGTCACCAAAAAATTTTTATGGATACTTAGTTGATTTATTGAATGAATGAATGATTAACTCAGGGACCATGGGAGTCATGAACATCAATGATGTCAAGAAAGGCTCTGACGTGCTTTTGGTGGGATTGCCTAAGTAGCAAAGGCAGTCATTTTTTAGACTTAGTGTGAATATCATCTTCTGAGAGAGTACTCCCCTGGTATCATCGTCAGGTTTACGTGCCCACTCTGTGCTCTTCTCTACCCATCCCCCATATACTAGATGGTTCGTTGTGGTTTTCATTTGACCTTGAATTCTTAGAGACAAGGTTACATCTCATTTAATCTTCCTACATCCCTAGCAGGTCTGGACCAAGGAAACAACAAAAAACATTTATTAAGTGTTTTCCAGGTACCGAGCATTGTGCTAAGTGATTTAGATACCAATATGCTTGACTACATGAATATCAGGTACCAGGGTGACATTACAATGCCATTGTGCAGGTAAGAACACTGAGTTTCAGTGGAGGTAAGAAACCTGATGTTTCTCCCTGCTTTCTGCATCTTTCTCTACCAGACAGCCTGGCCTAATTCTTGAGGTTTGGGAACAGTATAAAACTCTCAGTATTCAAAAGGATTGTGTATAGACGCCCAAGCCCACAGGTGCTTGGTAAAGTGATGAGGCAATCTGTCTGTCTTGCTGGGTGTGTGGATAAAAAGAGAGAACAATGGAGAGACAGTACATGTTAGCAGCTGGCACCCAAGCCACATGCCAGACACAATGCATTCTCCATCACAGAACCACAACACTGAGACTATCCCAGGAGAAGTGCCTCATGGATGGCCTCTAGATGGGGAGTGATCACTTTGAGCACTACAGGAACCATCTGCCAGTTGATTCAGAACAAATTGGTACATGGTTGCACTGTTAGGTGCATGATATTTCTGGCAGGAAGACCAGGAAAAACAAACCAAGACAACGTCTTGAAACAACAACAACACACATGGAAATTTCCAGAGGTAACGTGACATGGAATAGAGACAGTAACACAACAATATCAACACCCACAACCAAGAGGAAAGAATAGTTCAGCACCCTATTTGCACATCCAGTTTCAAAAATAAAACAAAATAGGGCCACAATCTCCCAGATATTGAACCTACAGAAGCTAAATCACTTAGCTACATCACAAAGCCTTTTTCATTTTTTTTTAAAGAACACTTGTGGAATATTCAGTGGTGCAATGTCACTAGAATCTAGAGCAATGTGACAGTAATGCAAGTGTGGAGAGATAAATGTGAATAACCTGAAAAGAATGCAGTTGATTTTAATTTTTTCCTAAAAAAAATTTATACTTTACTTGAAGGCAAAATGTAAACTAATGACAGAGTCATAACAGGGTATTTAAATGCTTTACTGTTACTAGGTCAGTCTTGGCTTTTGGTTATAAACCACAGAAAATGGGTGGTGCTGCTTTTTTTCCACAGAAGACTTTCAGCATACAGGCTGAGAGTTTTATAGTGGGGAAGAAGCAAAAAAAAAAAGAGGTAGTTTCAAACTTAAGATCTTTTATGTGCTGATTTTCAGACTTCAAAAAAATACATAGGTCTTTAATTGTAATTGATTTTTTTCTCAGAAGTTATGACCAAAATTTTTGAAGCATTTGGTTTATTATAGGTGTGCACTTGATGAGAAATGTGTGAAAATACTTACAACTCTTGTATCAGTGTCACCATGTAAAGTGTTCTTTGTATAAAAGTTGTTCTCTTATTAATTCCCCAAACAAGGTCAGAAATTGATTACTGAACATAGAAAGTATGTTGTAGTAATAATAATAATGTGACACCCAATTCCTTTACACAGGAATTAGATGTATAAAAAATGATTTTGATTGACAGTATTCCCATTCCTCTCTTTCTCTTTTTATTTCTTTTTTTTTAAATGAAATTATTTCAAACAAAATGCTTACTGGTGCATTTAATTATACATAATAGTGGAATTAATTATTAAATATTCACAGATTCACATAAAAATAATTTGATCACTCTTTATCTATAGTACCTTTTTTCTCTCCTCTCCTCTCTTTACCTTTGAAGGCATTTTACAGTGATAAAGAAAACATATTTTTGTCTCTTGATAGAAGAGTGCTTTTTAAGCTCTCTTATTAAGCCTAGCATGATATGGCCAAGTATTGTTCCACAAAAAATATTAGATTAAGTTTTAAGTAAACTAGCTTATGAATAACGAAATAATAAACATAACTTTCTCCCAGGAATTATGTGAAAATGATTGATATCCTTTTACACTGTGTCTACATTTACATCACTGTTTTGTATAATGGACAATTATCTCATTTTTCTGGTAAGGACTAATAAGAACAACTTATACTTGTAGCATGCATAACAACAAACTTTTAATTTTTTTTTACTTTTTATTTTTTTGTATATGGTCATCCAATTTCATGACTCTCAAGCACTTCAGATTTGATTCTCTCTTTTTTTCTTAAAAAATATTTATGTAAGCTAAGAAACTGAAATATATATATATATATATATATATATATATATCAGTTATTAGATTACATTGTATTTTGTGTATTAAAACCTATTTCTTACTGACAAAACTATTTGACTGCAGCCTAGTCTTTAAAGTTTAGATTTGTTTTCCTGGATTTTTTTAGGTCAAAATGCTAAATAAAAGAATAAGGTTGACGCAATATTTAAAATAGGCTTGCAAGGTTTTACTGTGATTTAATAAGTTCATTAAAACTCCATGGAAGCAGGGCATGCTGGTGCACACCTGTAATCCCAGTGGCTCAAAAGGCTGATACAGGAGGATTTTGAGTTCAAGCCAGCCTTAGCAACTGTGAGGCCATAAGTAACTCAGTGAGACCCCGCCTCTCTATAAAATACAAAATAGGTCTGGGAATGTGGCTTAGAGGTCAAATGTTTTTTAATTAAATCCATAGCACCAAAAAAAACCCACAAGGTAAACCCTAAACCAACATGCCATAAAATGGGTATTTTAACAATAATAACACCCAATGAAAGCAAGAGTCTATCTTTTATTTTTGTCATTTTCAAACAGATATTTCATTGTTGGAATATTTGTGCTGATTTAAAAATGATTACATATTATAGAAGTATCTTCAAATGGTTTCTACATAATTAATCATTATTTTTTGTCAGCTCTTAAAAATATAGCCTATCATTGTTTGAATAAGATTTGACATTCCCAAATGAAGTCTTAGAATGAAGGAAATCACATAGATATATTGAAGAGCTTCTGTTAAAAAATGCAACCCAAACCCTAACCGTAACCCTAACAATTCAGATAGAGCTCTAACCTCTAAAGTACACAAAGAACTCAAAAAGTTAAACCACAAAAATAAATAAATAACCCAGTCAACAAATGGGCCAAGGACCTGAACAGACACTTTGCAGAGCAGGATATACAATCAATCAACAAATACACACAAAAAAGCTCATCATCTCTAGCAATCAGAAAACTGCAAATTAAAACTACTCTAAGATACTATTTCACTCCAGTAACAATGGCAGTCATTATGAAGTAAAACAACAACAAGTGTTGGTGAGAATGTGGGGAAAAATATATATTCATACATTGCTTGTCAAACTGCAAATTGGTGCAGCCAATTTGGAAAGCAGTATGGAGATTCCTTGGAAAGCTGGGAATGGAACCACCATTTGACCCAACTGTTCCCCTTCTCAGACTGTACCCAAAAGACTAAAAAGTGCACACTACAGGGAGCAGCCACATCAATGTTGATAGCAGCACAATTCACAATAGTTATACTGTGGAATCAACCTAGATGCCCTTCAATAGTTGAATGGATAAAAAAAAGTGACATTTATACACAATGGAATATTACACAGTGCCGCGACCCCTCGCCAGTAAGGAGGACACGACACAGGATTCTTCTTTCAGCAGTTTATTCAGGCCTTTACTTATGTGTCTCTGGAAGCTTCTTCTCTAACCCGCACCCCCCAGCCTAATAAAGCATACCAAACCCCAATGCAAAGCCGCCACGTGGATCTTTCTCATAGGGTGTTTTACAGCTACGTGCCAACTCTCCCAAAATAAGGAGTTGTTTATCACAGGCCACGGCGCTTATCAGCGCCATCTCTTAATGGCAACCACGGTCCACTTACACGGCTCACCACAACACAGCACTAAAAATAACAAGATCATGGCATTTGCAGAGAAATGGATAGCATTAGAGCAGATTATGCTAAGTGAAGATAGCCAATACCTAAAAACAAATTCTAAGTGTCTTCTCTGATATAAGGGGGTGACTCAAAATGGGGTAGGGAGGAAGACCATGAGAGAAGATTACCACTAAATAAGGAAGAGAGGTGGGAAATAATGGGAGAGAGAAGGGGAATTGCATGGAAAATAAAAGGAGACCCTCATCATTATACAAAATACATGTATGATGATGTGAGAAAAAAAAGAAATGTGCACACTAGTTTGGGTTGATAGAGGTGATGGGAGGGTAGGGCAGCAGAATAAAATAGACACTAGTATCACTGTATGTATATACATGGCTCTATAACCAACGTGATTTTGCAACCTGTGTACTTGGAAAAATGAGAAACTATACCCAATTTGATTCAAATGTATAATATGTCAAGATCATTGTATTTTCATGAACAACTAATAAAAAATTAAAAAGATTATAATATATGAAAATTATATAAATTAATTATTTAATTATAAAATTGAAATTATCAAATCTAATTATCAGAGGTCAAAAGAAAATAAAATATGAATACTGGTTTTCTGGTACACACATGCACATATGTGCAGACACACACACTTTCAGATACATTACATAGCTTTACCATGTAAACTGAGACACATTTGTAGAATTCAGAGGGCAAAATATCTGTCATTGCTGCTGTGCACCTCCTTCTCTGACTTAGACTGTGAGTGTAGGACCCTTTCTCAGAATAAGAAAAAAAGAAGGTCCGGATCTCCAGTACCTTCTCTGTCTGCTAAAACAGGGTCTTGAATGACAAACAGCATTTTTGAAGGGTTGTCCACAGGATGGGTTTTTCTTTGAGGGTTAATGTGGAAGGTGAAAAAAGAAAGCAAAGAGAAGATGTGCTTTTCACTTTCAGTTTCATACCAAGAATCAAACCAAGAATTTTCTGTAACAGAGAACAATATCATTTAAAAAGTACTGAGAAATTTGGAGAGTACCTTTAAAACTGCATAACTTAAACTCAGCTGAAAATGCTTATTTCACTACTACTTCATCAGTTTTTTTTTTACCTACTGCTATTATGAATTTGAACTGTTGTTAAAAAAACATTAAGAAAATAATTTTCATTTTTCCAGTCACATGAGAATAATCAGAAATGCAAAATTTTGCTCATACTAATTTGAACTAAGCCCAACAGAAAAATTCCATCACTGCCTCTTTCTGTCTTGAAATAATTCCAAAAAGTAATAACACAGCCTTTCTTTCCCCCTGGGCTCCAGGGTATAGATGTTTCAAGAGCTCCCAACAGATGTCTGAAACCATGAAAACTATAAACCTCCATGCACAAAAAAGAATTTTTTTAGGTACCTTTCATGCTGCCCCAGAGTACAGGAGTTAATCTGTTCTTCATGTTTTATGCCCTGATACCTCCTTTGCATCACTATTCATATGCTTTGGGGGCAATTATTAAGTAAGATAGGCTTATTTGAGCACAAAATATTATTGCAACAGCCTGATAACACCCAGATTGTGTATAAAACATGTAAACAATTGACAAAGTCACCATTATGTCCTCAATGGGAAGAAACAACATTTCATCACTATACTAGAATAGCACATATTCAAAACTCATGAATTCTTTATTTCTGGAATTTTCCATGCAACAATTTAGGACTGCAGCTTACCTAGTAACTAAAATTATGGAGAGTAAACTGAACAAGAGAAACCTCCTGTAATAATAAAAAATAATGAAAGAAAGCAAGAAAAAAAAAAGAAAAGTAGTTAGGATGGTCTTTCTATTACCTAGGTATTACTTCAGGTCCAAATATTTACACATTTATACACATTTTTGAACAGGTTATCCAACAGCAATCCTGATGCAGGCATTATTATTATTAGGCTATCTTTACTGAAAAGGAAACAAAAATCCTGAGAGGTTGACTAGTGTGCCCAAGACTATATGGATGTGCCATGTTAGAGCCAGGACTTGAACCAAGACAGTCAGTCAGATTTCCAAGTCCACATTCTTACCTACCATTTTGTATTGCCTCTTTCCAAGGTTTAACTATTATATATTTCTAAAGACATTAAGAAGCATAGTAATAACACAAAATTGTAGTAAATAAAGGATGGTTTTTGATGAATAATTCAGAAATAGGTTTTTTAAAATTTTCAATTACTAGATAATTTTCAAAAATTACATGACTGCAAATATTCTTTATTTCATCACAAGATCAAAGAAATTATTTCTTTGTACCCAGGGCATTTACAACTTATTCAAATTCATAAACAGTCTAGTATATGAAGGTTAAGCACTAAATAACTAAATAGTCCACTCACAACCAAGGATCATAGATAAGCCAAAGGCAGATTGCCAATGCATTCTTTCACTTCAAATTGAATCAACACAAGTACTTTTTCACATTCGTTTCTACAGACAAAATTCTTAAATTTAGCAAAAATATGACTAAGTAAATTCAGTCCAAATATAGTAGCTTCAAACCAGACTGAAATTAAGAAAAATGTTAATAAAAGTATCTGGAGTGAATTAATTTTCCAAAGTTCTTGGCATGATGTAGATTTTGGATACAATAGCAAATTCTAAAAATTATTGGTAAATGATAATTAAGAGTACTAAATTAGGCAATAATGGTATATCAATGGTTTCACAGAATGAAAGATAGGTTTTAAAAAGACCATGAACACAGATTTCATAAAGGTGAGATTCTAAATACCAAAAAAATACTCACCATAAGTCATTCTAAAAATGGCTTCATGCATTAAGTTATAGGCTTCAATTATAAAAATATACACATTGTACATATCACCAGAGGACATAATTTTTCACTCAAATAGAATAATTTACCCCTTCTAATAATGAGTGTGCAAGTCTAGACTGAAGGAAAGATTCATGCTCTCAAAGATAAGTAAGTTCCAAGAATATCTCCTAACTTATAATAATTCAAGGTAAAACAGTATAGTTTTGTGAGCAGGCACAAAAACTAAGCACTAAATCATGAAGTATAATTATACTGGGTAAAGGATAAACTAGTGCTGCTAGTGTTGTCTAATCTAACATATTTTTAATCTTTTCACAGCACATTTTTCCCAGGAGGCTTTCCAATTAATAATTGTGGTGAGAATGGAGCTGAACTTTTACCCCCAAAGCTGTTGACCTAAGTCTGTTATAAACAGATTTTATTCAAATATAAGGGAAACTATAAAGTCAGGCTCGCCCACGCCTCGCTCTCTTCTTCTCACTTTTCTACCTAATGCCTTCCATTCTCTGCCTCTGCTTTGCGGATCCCTTATTTACTTATTTTGTATTGAATTTACTCTTTATTGAGTCTGGAAATCACTCATATAGCCATCAAAATGTAAGTTAATGAATGAAAAAAGTCATAAAACTAAACAGTGGAATATCACTCAGCCACAAAACAGTTTGAAGTATTAATTCATGCAATGTGTGAAATGTTCTATGAATTATTATGTTGAGTGGCAGAAGCCAGATAATAAAGAACACATGTAGGATTATTCTATTTATGTTAAATTTTAGGAAGGGTGGTAAACAAACTAATCTGCAGTGGTGGTTGGTGCTTGGAAATAAACGACAGGAGGGCTAGGAAGAATGGAACACACAGAGAAATGTTTGAGGGAGATGGATATGTTTACCAGTTTGATTGGGGTGAGGACTTTACACATGTACACATGTCAAAATTTATCAGTTGTACATTTTCTTGTGTGTACTTTAATGTATACCATTAACTAAAGCTATAAAAAGAAAACACTTATTGGTCAAATATGGAAAACATTTACAATAAGATTGGGGTCAGAGAAGCACATCTGGTTTCATGACTGCTTTTCAACATTGCATGGCCTCTTATAGCCAATGATAATAAGGGAAGCAAATGAATTAAAATGACTCAATGCAACTCAGTGGAGAAGGGAAATCTTTTTATTATAGAGTTCTGGGTCAATTAGAAAGCAATGTTGGGGAAAAACTAACTTTGACCATTACTTAGTCTACATACAAACAGTAATTTGAGGTGGATTAATTAATTTAATTATAAGTAATACTAAAATTTAAATATTTTAAAATTGGAAATCATTAATATCAAAAAAAGGTTGGTTCCTCAAAAGAAAGTAAAGAAATTGAAAAATTAGACACAGAATAGGAAAGAATACTTGCAATACATTTACCTGACAGTGGACCTATATAAGGATAGATTCCTGTAAACTGATAATTTAAGATAACCATTTTTTAAAAAATTGGGCGACAGATTTGAGAAGGCACTTCACAAATTACATCATATAAATAATCAATAAACACGTAAAAAGATGTTTTAATATTATTGGTTTCAGGCAACTGCAAATCAAAGCCACCATAACTACTATAAACAGTAAGCATGACTACATTTTTAAAAACCGTGTGGTATCTAACGCTTGAGATGATATGGGGTGTCTAGAAAATGCCTATTATTTTTGTTAGAGTGTTAAATGATACAACCAGTTGGGAAACTGCTTGGCAATTTCTAACAAAATTATACTTGCACTGGCCATAAAGTCCAGCAATCCAACTCTGTTACCAGCTCTGGTTCAATCAGAGCTGAGAAACAGTGAGCAAATTTGGACAGGTGAAGTTTAATACAAACATAATTAAGTACAACAAGAATTTAGAGATTTAAAAGTCAAGTGAACTCTAACGGATAAATGAACAGCACATATAAGATGCAGCTACTACCCTTTGGGTGGAGATAGGGAACCAGAGTGTTGGAGAAAGTGGTTCTTGGAAAGATGCTCTTATCAAAGACACTATCTCACAAAACTTTGCAGGTAAGTGAGCTACCAAGGAAAGATGGTAGTGACTGGTGCTGCTGTTTGCCATGCCAGGCAGAACACATGTGTTGAAGTTTCAAGTGTTGCTGAAGCCAGAGAGGCTAAGGAGGTCCACCTTGAACAAGCCTGTGGAGAGGCATGCAGCAACCTGCAAACGATCCCCAGTCTCCTGCAATATGTCTCTGGCGCCCTCTATTGACAAAGTTTAACATGGTGTCAATTGATAAAGAAAACATCTAAATGACCCAAATCTATTTTGACAGAACAGGTCACATTTTTTATTTGGAACTAGAGATGTTACAAATCAATAGGGAGCTCACGTCCCCAGTTATTTAATTTCCAAACCAGACTTATATTCATTGTAAAAATATTTCACAAGGATGTAGTATTTGTAGTGGGAGGAACAAGGGGGAAGAGAGAGAGAGAGAAAGAGAGAGACAGAGGGAGGAAAACAATACAAATTTATATTAACATAGGATTGAGTAACATAATGTGATATGCTTACTCAAAGTTATGCTATACAACATGGAAGATACCATACGATATATGTGAAAATCTCAAAAACATATTGAGCTAATGAAAGAGGACACAAAACAATGCATGTTACATAATTCCATTTATTGGAATTATAGAACAGGCAAAACTAATCTTTGAAGCAAGAAATCAGAATAATGACTGAGTCTATGGAAGGAATGTGGATGAGAATTGGGGTAAGAAAGGAATTTTGAGTGTGTAACAAAGTTCAATATAATGATTGCATTTTGGTTAAATACTTTTGTCAAGATTTATATTATATACTTAATATGTGTGTATTTTATTATGTGTAATTGTATGACAATTTTAAAAATCTACACAGATGAAAAGATATCCAGAGCAGTTTGTAGCAAAGTAGGTGAATAAGATTATAAGAAATAAACAAAAAATATAAACAAATTCTATTTTTTCTTACGAAAAAATTCAGTATAATTTAGTTCAATTTTAGTTTTAGGTCACACAGTTTCTTAAGTCAAACTGAAGGATGAACAAATTTTTTCAGTATAATCAAAAGAAATAATGATATGGTATAAACCTACTGTTTTGTAGCTTCTTATTTGCTAATTTGTAATAGCTGATATTATCATTAGAAACAAAGCAAATGAAAGTATTCATGTAAACAAATTTTATTTCTGTTGAAAGACTTCTGCCTTAGCCTTCAAACAATAGACAGTAGCAAGACTTGCTGACGAATATAAACTTCTTTAAAATACTAGGCAAAGCAGAACATGGGCCTCGTTTTTCTTTTTTCTTTTTTTCCTTTTTTGCTTATGTGAGATACATTAAAATGAATCAGAAAAGGTTATCCAGTTATTGTGACCTACCTAACATACCATTGCCAGGGGGAATAAGAATGAGTTTAATCTATTTGAAGGTATTTTCAATGAAAAGTTCTTTTTAGAAAAAAAAATAACTGCTAGGCTGATAGCTTTGAATAATTATGCAGTTAATATATCAGAGACAGAGTCAGCATAATTTTTACAATATAATGATATGGCCATTAAAATTACAAGAATATCGCCAGCATACATATTTAAAAGAAAATTCAACACATTTGTTAAACTCATTTGCTCTGCTCAGTGCCATTTATTGATGCACAAATTGCCAAGCACCCATTTTATGGAGCAAAACAAGAATCAAGATGTACTACCTGAGTTGTGATGCAAATAAGGCAGTCAAATGAAGTGAAGGTCAGACTTTGTGTCCAAACAAAACAAGAATTAAAAAGCGGAGCTGAAAGTCTTAATGTCTTTGTATTTCCTATTTTTACAAAAACGTATGACCATGATCTGGGTTTCTGTAGCAACAGGCAGCAATGTTATCAGAGTCATGCTATAGATAAATGGCCCCTCATATATCTTATTTTTTATAACCATAGAAAGATACATATGAAAAATGATATTGTAGTCATAATTAAAGATTAAAGCAGAAACCATATCACCAGTAGACCTGCAGTCTCATCAAGACAGAAAATACTCATCAGAGCACTCATGTTCTCTAAAGAATAACCAGATGTTTACGGCTATTATTTCCATATTCTATTTTGGTTGTTTTTATTGATTTCAGTACCAGTGTCTTTCAGAAACACTAGCAAAATTTGATGATGCCCATATTGAACCCCTTTAATGGAATTAGAATTTATTTAAATATGTTGTACTTTTTACAAAAGATAGAGTAAGGTTCTCACTTTGCTTTTCATTTTCAAATTTAAGAATAACTAGGCAGAAGCTGCTGAGGAATGGCCTATGTGAAACTGAAAAAGAGAGGGTTTTGTAATAGGGATATTTTTTTAAATGGGGGAATTTAGTGTTGGAGTTATATATGGAATTTGAATAGTTTGCTATAGGAGTTTGCTACAGGAAAACTGTTGGGTAGTATGTAAAGAAGAAATTGTATTGTAGTGAGAGTCTGGAGAATTTGGGATCTACCTGTGAGGTTGGATATATCTTTTAGATTACCTTAAGATAACTTTGGGGAGATCTGTGTCTTTATTGGGAGAAGATAGCTATCTATCCATCTATTTCTATATATATAATTATGTTTGGGTCCCTCCAAAAGTTGGTCTTGGAATTAGTCATAAGAGAGCACGAAGAATGAGATTGAAAAGCAACAAAGGAGAAACATAAGTCTGATATTTTAACTTGCTGTGGGCAATAAGCTTCAATTCTATTGGAACTTACTAAGTAGCACATAGACTGCCGCCTCTCCCAATCTTCAGCACAATGGCTGGGAGGCAGGAGTGCATATCAATTAGCTCTTGTCCATTGGTCAAGATGGGACTCTGTTCTTTCTCTCCATATAAGTATGGGTTAAGAGAATTCTTTCAAGCTTCCAAGACAGGCATGGGGCAGAAAGTAAAGATATTCAGTAGGGACTAGAGATGAGATCTTATCATCTGAAGCAAATCATAAATTACTATTCCAACCTGGTCAAAATCAAATGTAAGGCTAGGTGGACATGATTCAGAGCACCTGATGTGTCTGCTACAGCTACCTAATAAATCATGTACTCAGTAAATTCTTCCAGATGAAATAAACAAAAAATTCTAATGAACCATCTGCATCTCCAAATCCTTGGGGGCTACCTAATAGGTAGCCTAGCAAATGCTTAGTGAATAAAAATCTAAATGGCTATTACATGAAATTCAGAAGAATAAAATATCTTACCCTTTATATCTTAATATGAAAGAGTTTCCAAATCCTTTAATTCTTATGTACTATGGTATAGAAGCAGGAGGTAATTATTGCTGTAGGAACAGGAGTTTGCTATAGGAAAATTATGTGTTGGGGAGTACATAAAGGACAAATTGTATTGTAGTGGGAGTCTGAAGAATTTGGGATCTACCTGTAATTTTGGATATATCTTTTAGGTTACCTCAAAATAATTTTGGGAGCTCTGTGTCTTTATTGGGAGAAGATAGCTATATATCCATCTATTTCCATATATAATCTCTAATTTTCCTTAAAGTTTCTTCTAGCTCTAAGATATTATGAAAATTATATATGTAGAAGAATATTTGACTTTTTGTGAATGGCTTTTTGTACTCAAATGTATATTTATATTTGCATGCATGACATGATAAGTTGGTAGACATTGGTATTGATTTAAAGATGAGCAAATCTTGATTTTTTACAAATATAAGTTTCTTTGGTTTCCAACAAATAGTATATCATATATGCAACTAAACAGAAGAAATATTAATATTAAGATATGCATATGTACTATAAATTAAATCTTTTTATTCTGCATATTGTTTAGTCAAGTGAAATTTTTATTCTGAAAAATGGAGTAATTAGGCAGGCAAGGATTTTACAGAAAGCAGAGATCTAGAACTTGTAGCAATATCACTAGGATGAAGAGATCAAATTTGAACTTCAGGGCTAGTGAAGGAGAAAGAACTTACAGGGAGTCAAGATCCTGAAGAAGAGTGCTCTTAAAATTCCTTACAAAATTTCTCTTCAAGGCATTAGCTAATTCCTGAACAATGCATGAATGGAGTAAAAGGCTAAGAAATCCAGAAAAAAATTAAAAAGTTAAGAGGTTAAAAAGTTTATCAGAGCTTTGGCAGTCTGGGGAAGAAACAAACAAAAATATAATATAGAACCTGCCAAAAGTAAAATTTCCAGGCTTTTAGATGAGACTTCTAAAGTATTATGGCTGATGCTAGGGATAAATCAGTAATAGATAAGCTTTCACAAAGTCTTACTAATATGCTTCCATTGCTGGGTGTGATGGTTCATGCCTGTAATCCTAGAGGTTTGGTACATTAAGGCAGGAGGATCCTTAGCCAGCCTCAAAATAGTGAGGCACTAAGCAACTCAGGGAAACTCTGACTCTAAGTAAAATACAAAAAAAAAATAGGGCTGGGGATGTGGCTTAGTGGTTGAGTACCCATGAGTTCAATCACTGTACCCTCCCCATAAAAGACTTCCATTATTTTAATCCCTGATTCTATCAGGGTTTCTTGTTTCTCAGGAAGAGGAGAGTAACATCTTCTCTGAAAAAATATAAGATCATCCAGAATTACTGCGTAATGTCAATGCTCAATCTAAAAGATCATGGGTGCCAGAAAACAGGACCAAATGACAAAAGCTAACAGGATAAATACAAAACAAAACAAAATAGCAATAGAAATAGCTGGTATAGATTTGGGGGTTAACAGAAATATAATCTTTAATATAATCAGTAAGTTAAAGAAAGTAGATTCAAAACAAAAGAATGTCATCCAAACATTAAAATGTACAAAAACACCATTAAATGGAAATTTTATAGTAGAAAAAAAACAAGAAGTCAAAATATAACTGCAGATGAGACAACAGAATAGAATAAGGGAGCTGAAAATAGAGAATTGAGAAACTGGAAGTTGGTAAGTAGCAAATATTATACTTGAAGTTCAAAGAAGAAAAATGAATGGAAAAATATAGATAATAACATATAGAACTTGATAAAAATGTATTAAGGGTAATCAATGTTTAGTTGAAGTTCTAGAAGAAGAGGAGAGAGGAAATAAAACAGGAGAAATAGTTGAAGATATACTGGAAAAATATTTTTTGAAACTGATCAAGGATATCAGACTGAAGAGTCATGAAGCTCTATAAACCCTGAACAGGTTAAAAATAAAATATTCTAAATATAAAATAAAGGGCTGGGGTTGTGGTTCAGTTTTAGAGTGACTGCTTAGCATCTGTGAGGCACTAGATCCAATCCTCGGTACCTCATAAAAATAAATGAATAAAATAAAGGTCCATAAACAACAACAACAAAAAAATTAATATATAAAATAAAATAAAGCCAAATCCAGATACAAATAAGAAGAGAAATAAACAAATCCATAATCTTTATAGTAAGAGTTCTTTTTTAAAATTTCATTTTATGATACTGTTAGGGAAGGAGTCTAAGGCCTCACACGTGCTAGGCAAGCACTGTGCCACTGAACTACATCCCCAGCTGCGTAGTGAGAGATTTTTTAACTTATCTTTCTTGTCAAAAATTCAGTAAAGTGGGGTTGTGGCTCAACGGTAGAATGCTCACCTAGCACATTCGAGGCCCTGGGTTTGATCCTCAGCACCACATAAAAATAAACAAATAAAATAAAGGTTATAATACCTCAGTAAAGCATATAATATTTGAGAAATACAGTGAGCAAATGTGTGTATGTGTGGGGTTATATAATATTGTACAAAAAAATGCAAAGCATTTCACATTCTTTTTTATGGACACATAGAACATTTATAAAAATAAAAACTATATGCTGGGTCATCAAGCAAGTGTTGACAAATGTCAAAGAATTAAAATCATATGGAGTATATTCTTCGATGATACGGAAGATAAATAGTACATGTATGTGAACAATATGAGATTCATATCTTGAGTTCATTAAAACCGTAGATCAAAAAGTAATGATGTCCAGTTTTCACTGGATTTAATGACTTACTTCCATGAAATAGTGTATGGAAAGTGAAATATAATGACTTACCAGAGGAGCAGGAGCCTGATTAAACATCACCTTACCCAAGAACTTAACATCATCAGGATGAGTTATATGGCTATTCGGTAACCCTGATGGGATAAGATGAAAAGGGCCCTCAGGCTGTGTGTGGTGTTCTTTACAAAGTATGTAATTCCCATCTAATCACATACTCCCATCAAATTCAAATTGAGGGGCTATGTTAGTCAGCTTTACATAGCTGTGACCAAAATACTCAAGACCAAGTAAGAGGAGTCAAAGTGTATTTGAGGCTCACAGTTTCAGAGGTTCAGTCCAAGGTCAGCGGGCTCTATTGCTCTGGACCTGAAGTGAGGCAGAATAGAGGGGCAAAGGAAAGCTCCTGAACTCATGGCTGCCAGGAAGGACAAGGGTGGTAAGAGAAACAACCCACAAGTAAGTCACCAGAGAAATATAACCTGAAAGGCATGTTAACCCCATCACCTACTTCCTACAACCTACAGTTACCACCCAGTTAGTCCATTAGAATCATTAATCCATCAAATGAATTAATCCAGTAATTAGTTTACAGCCCCCATAATCCAATCACTTCACCTCTGAACATTTCTACTCTGACAAGAATTTCAGGGTCTACCTCATATCTAAACCATAATAGGGACATTCTATAAATTCTATCAGGGATATTCTATCTTGCTAATGTGAATACATTTTTAAATTGTCAGGGTCACAAAAAACAAGGAAAAAAACTTAGAAGTTGTTCTGGACCAGAGGAGACTAAGAAAGAATATTGACTAAATGCAATGCAATATTCTAATTTGAATTACAAAGTGAAGAAGAATATTGTAGTGGAAAAAAAGAGAAAAATCCAAATCAATCCGGAAGTTTGGTTAGTAATGTATCAATGTAGGTTTCTAATTTTTAACAAAGATGCCATAATATAAAACATTAAATAGAAGTGCATGAGGGGTATACAGGAATGCCCTGTATATCTGTAAGTCTAAAATATTCCCCTAAAACATTTATTAAAAATAAAAATGAAAGAAAGATAGGTAGCTCAAATGAGAAATGGGAAAAACTACTTGAGAGGAACATTTAAAAAAAAGATATTTAAATGCACAGTATAGACAAGAAAATAAGTCTATTTTCTTTATTGACTATGAGAAAAATGTAAACTAAAACTAAACTAAAACACATCATCACTGTAGATGCTCCATCATAGCTAAAATGGAAAAGATAGAGAATACCAACATTGCTAATCTGACGATGTTGGAAGATCTAAACCCATACACTGCTGGTGGGAGTATAAATTGATAAAATTATTGCATTAAAATTTAGGGGTTAGCTGGGTGCATGCCTGACATCCCATCAGCTCAGGAGGCTGAGTCAGGAGGATCAAAGTTCAAGAGCAGTTTCAGCAACTTAGTGAGGCCCTAAGCAACTTAGTGAAACTCTGTCTCTAGAAAAAATAAGTAAATAAAAGGGACAGGTGTGGTGGCACAGCCTGTCATCCCAGCAGCTCAGGAGGCTAAGTAAGGAGGATCATGAGTTCAAAGCCAACCTCAGCAAAAGTGAGGTACTAAGCAATGCAGTGACACTCTGTTTCTAAATAAAACTATAAAACTAGGGTTGGGGATGTGGCTTAGTGGTCAAGTACCCCTGAATTCAATCCTCAGCACCACTCCCAAAAAAGGAACAGGGATGTGGCTCCATGGTTTAACATCCCTGGGTTCAATAGCTGGTACAAAAAAAATAGAGGGTAGTGTTAACTAAAACTAGACACTTGACTAACCTACTACCCAGCAATTCTGCTGTAAGTACACATTTGCTACAAATCATGGACAAAATATTCAGTTACTTTATGTATCATATCCCTGAATGGAAACAACCCAAATGTCTATAGATAGATCCTTGTGACCCAGGCATATGATTGAATACTCTGTTGATTAAAAAAAAAGAAAAGAAACTATTCCTACAAACAATATGTATAGATGAATCTCAGACATAAAGACACAAAGATGAGAGGAAAATCTGGACAGAAAACAGCATATACTTTTATGGATTCATTTATTTGAAATTTGAAAGTGATGAAATTAATGGGTGTTGATAAGGTTGATGGGACTGGTAGTGACTGGGAGGGGCAAGAGGGGGCCAGCACTGACTCTGGTAGTGTTCTGTATGTCCAACTCCTCTGTGGGACAGGAGAACATTTGCCATGTCAGAATTCCCAGACTGGTGCCTGAAGACTGTGCACTTAACTGTGCGAACATCAGAGATTCATGAAAGAGTCAAAAGCACAGGTCTTCCAGAAACTTGGATTTTAATATCAAAACATGTTTCCATCTTGATTTATAATGCAAACTATAGTTAATTAGTATATGTGTATTCTTTAAAAATCAAATAGCTACATAGAATGTTATTATTAGAAAACATCTGCACAATACTTTGATAAGTAATTAATTTGTTCTCTGTGCTTTGGGATTTATTTTATTCACTGCATGAAGGGATCCAGCGAGACCAGTTACAATTATCGTACCAAGTACGACCAAATTAGGCAATAGACTCTCCTGATGTTCTAATATTTTGAAATGTAGAGAGGACTATTTGAATACCTAATAAGGCTTTTATGAAATTTGGGGACTTCATAAGCACAGCAGGTTAAGAATACACTTTTATAAAAAATATATTCTATGTTTTAAAAATTTGCAACAGCTATAAAAGATAGTTGGTATCCTCCCATTTCACAGATGGAGGAACTGAGATTGAAAGAGATTAAGTTGCCTTGTCTATTCATAGAAGGGCCATGATTCAAACTTAGATTTAGACTGACTAAAATCCATACTTGGATTCACAATTATCCACAGCAGTGTTTTTCTAAGTATGAGTCATGAGCCATATACATTAAAATCATGTCAGAGGTCTCTCAAGTGTAAATCTCCAGGAGGCCAGGGCAGGCAGAATATTTGGAATTAGAGCCTCATTTTTTTTTTTTTTTTTGTAAAAGGCCCTGAGGATTAAGAAGCACTGCTTTTTGCTCTAATTACTTTGAATAGGAAGGTGATATCTTATTCAAACCTAACCTTCTAAGTTTGGGGTTTACCAGTATTACACATAATAGAAGAGAGCCATGCTCCTTGAGTGAGTGCATACAGTTTGTCTGGTACAATCTCTCTCTCCTTCACTATTATTTCATAAAATTTTTAACTAGAAAGCCTATTTTTCTTGCCATAAAATTAGCATTTTAATTCTTTTGTCTTCAAGTTTGTCTTCTTTTTTCTTTTTTCAGGCTTTATTTAATTATGGTGTATTATTGAAAATAGACTAGAATTATGTTAACCTGTGTAAATGTCTTAGAATTTCTAGGGCTAACTGGGTGGTAAACTCAAATTTTGAAAATGGGTGACTCCTTCTAAGTTAAAGGTGCTGTATTGTCTCTTTAAGTCTCTCTATAAAAGCAGTAAAATTTTTAAAGGGTAAATAAATTATATTTTAAGCATTGTCTCTATTTAATACGAATATGTCCCAGGGAATTTACTGTTCTCCAGACTGTCAGACTTGTCCCTATTGTGTGTTACTGGGACATGGTTAAGATAAATCTTTTATAAAACTGTTTTTGAGATGACCATCTATTTTAAGGTTTAGATAAGTAATATATATTTGACATAAATTTTGAAAGATACACTATATGAGTTTGCATTTTTTGAAAGTCTCTTTTAATTTCTTTTGGTCTATATTAAGTTTGAGATGTTTCCTTCAATTTTAGTTTCCAGTAGGCAAATTTTAAAGGTCCTCTTTATTAATAGTAATTGATGCTAGTTATGAAGATGAGACATCTTTTATTAATTACTGTAAATTTTTTGTATATAGGATAGATGATTTATTTTAATATTATATGTAATTTGACACTTTAATAGGAACCCTCGATCTCTTTTTGAGAGAAGGTTTCAAAATATCTTTATCTCTTAGAATATCATCCTTTGAATAGGTGCCTCTTGATTGTCTTCTAGAAAATATGATTCAGGTAACTTTCAGTGTAGAAAGTAGTATATACATATTACCATATTTTTATGGATAATAGGTCCTGTCAGAGAACTTATGTAATGCTAATGAATTTCCAAAAAAAATTGTAATTTTTGTTGATTATAACTAACATGGGACTTTAATTTGGAAAGCATCAGTCCTAATAAAATGTTCTCCCATATCTTACAATATCCAACAAACAGAGGTAATACACAAGAATCAGCAGTGACTTTGAATTAATCAAATTAGTCTTCAAGGAGAATTGTCAAAATTGTAATCTAAGTCAGTCATTTACTATATTTAGGGTTTAATCAAAACATGATTTTTTATTAAAATTAACCCATCTTAAACAGTAAGAATCATTAGGCAATAAAGTCATTCCTTAAAGAAAATAAGCTTAACATTTTAATAGGTCTTTATTATGTCAAAATATGTTAAAAATCTTAGCTTATATCAGCATAATAAAATCAGGGAAATAAACTGAAATGTCCTTGAATTACTCAGTTTATATTTTTATAATTGGGCCAGTTATCTGTTTCTCAATTGTTTTAACTTTCTACATAATCTGCAGAGATAATGATATAGATTTTTCTAATTAGGAAAATAATTTTATTATTAAAATTTAGAATATAAAGATCTTGTTTTAATCAAAGATGATTTATTTCTTCTCTGTGGAAGTATCTTCTTTTCCCTTTAGAATTCTTACTGGTTATATTATGGAGTAATTTTTGAAAATCTTAGAATATAAACAAATTATTGTACATTGATAAAGAGAAATAAAATACAGTTAAATTTTAATTAAAATACAGTTAAAGCCCTTAGATATTTTTGTAGGAATAATTACATTTGTTTTTCAACTTATAAAATTTGTTGAATGATTTGAAAATTAAAAGTCACTTGATTATCTCTTGAAAGTAAGTTTATAGTAAAATAAATTTATCTTAAATATTTCTAATTATAGATAGAGAACATCAGATATATATATATATATATATATATATATATATATATATATATATATATATTTACTGTTGAAGAAAAATGATTAGATGAATATATATTAACTGAATAATTAGACATGAATGCAAATTATTTTCTGGATTAGCAACTATTTGTTATCCATTACCTAGAATAATACATATTGAGAATAAGTGCATAATTTATAATTGTATTAACTTTTTTTAACAACGTGTTTCTTAAGACATTTGAGTCCATTACAATTTTCTTTGGATTAGTAGTGCACTTTTTTATATTTGTGAGGTCACATAATAAGATCTTTGTGCATACATATACTTATTTTTCTAATTATATAGTCAGTGATGAAAATAGCATTTTTTTGCTCATCACAGGGCATGGCTGGCTTTATTTTTTGTGGTGAACAAATGCTTTCTTTTAACCTTCAAAATTGAAAGTAAAATACAAAGAAACATATGTTTGATGCCTCTCATCAATAAAAAAATTATTTAGTAACAACCATATAGAGGAAAATGAAAGATCCTAAAGGAAACTGTTGAGGGATAAAAAACAATCAAGTTGTTTAGTCTTGAGAGCAAGTCAGGCTTAGGGCTGCAATGTAGAAATCTGTGTAATTAAATTTTGCCTAAAAATTACATTTTGTTAGCATTTACAGGTGGGAATTCATAAAAATGTAGGCTCTATGTAGTTTCAGTAGCAGGTCTGTGTGAAACTGAAAGTACAGGTTAGTGACTGGAGGCAAAATCAGATGTCCTGGTTGAATGACAGGAGAAAGACCAATGGGTAGCACCCAAAAATGGGAAAGGAGGAACCAGGAAGACTAATTGGCTAGCCATGCTTCTTGCTGTTACTGTGGTGATGGAAACAGCTTGGAGCTTTCTGGGGAAAAGGCTTCAAGAGCAGGTTTCATTCCATTTGATTTGTTTGTATTTATCTGACTAGTGTGCAATGGCTTGCTTTGTCTTAACCACCTGTTCTTGCAGTGTGTGTTGTCTTTTTCTTTGTATTTTTGCTTGCAGCACATGGGCACTTTAAAGCGAGTTTTAATGGAAGATGCCAGTGTTACTATCAGATCTTAGGGCAGTTTGCATTTGGCATCCAGGCCAGGTTGTTTAATGGTTAAAAGCATTGCTGGTTGTGGGTCTAGTTACAGACCCCATAGGAAAAGCAGCTAAACTCTTTTGTCCACAGAGGCTGGGTTACAGCCATTCTGATAGGGAAGGACAAGAATGTGGTAAAAAGGTTTAATATAAATTGTTAGAGAACCTTTGTAAAACAGCAAAATAACTAAAAATTAAAAAATAAGTTCCCTCTCAAGAAGTAGAAATTCTTTCTTATGAAGTCTCATCATAAATAATCATAATCATAATCATAATCATAATTCTTTTTTCTCTTACACTTTACAAGCATGGATTTCTAACATATAAAACCCTAAAATCTTTACCTATTGTTTTTTAAATGTAAAGATTCACAAAAACAATCCAAAAAGTCCATAAAAATGATTTTCTCATTGGAGAGGACTGAAATTAACAACATATTCTATTAATAATATTAATAATACTTTAAAATTTTAAGGTCTCTAACATTGCAAATTTTTTTTATCTTTATAAAAATAAAATATTGCCAGATATTTTTAAAAAAGTTCAACATCACAGATTTTCTTCTAATTTCTTACTTTCTACAATATTGTACAAAATACTCTGAAACCTTAAGTGCACTTAACTTATGAAAAGATTCCAAATTCATTAAATTTCTTGAATGTACCCTGGAGTCCCAGTATGGGCCACCAATTGTCAGGTCTAAGGACTAAATGCTCAAGGTGACTCTAGGTGAACTGGGCTGCATGAAATAACCACACAGAGACAAAGAAATACATTTTTCTTTGCATCCTGTGATGGCTTCTCTGACCTATGGGGGTCCATGGATAGAGAGAGGAGTATGTGCTTAGTCCTTTTATTGGGAAGAAGCCATTCAAATGAGGGAATGGGTAGGGTTACAAAGGAATAGGTGAGTGTACCTCAATACCCTTTGTTATGACTACACCTGAACACTAGCCTTGCTATCAGAGCTGGGAGAATGTCCAAGTCAATAAGAAATGTATTGACTGGTCAGAGCCTTGTGCTTCAGTAATTGAAGGTGTGGTCATTAAGATAATTTCTTCAGAGTAGAATGCTTGTTTCACATGTGTGGTGCACTAGGTTCAATCCTCAGCACCACATAAACAAAATAAAAAAGGTAGTGCATCCATTTACAAATAAAAATATTTTAAAAATAATTTTCTTCTAGCTACCTAATAAGATTTGATGGGTATTCAGCAGGAT